>NW_027331091.1:0-4588 GCF_022965805.1 Primulina eburnea
TCTTTTTTATTTGTCGTGGATAGATTATCTAAGATGGCACATTTTCTAGCTTGTCATAAAACCAATGATGCTTCAAACATTGCGTATTTGTTCTTTAGAGAAGTCGTTAGGTTGCATGGCATGTCTAGGACTATTGTTTCTGGTCGCGATGTTAAATTCTTGAGTTACTTTTGGAATACTTTATGGGCTAAACTTGGCACAAAATTGTTGTTTTCTACTACTTGTTATCCTCAAACGGATGGACAAACTGAAGTTGTCAATAAAACTTTGGGAACACTTTTGCGTGCTATTCTAAAAAAGAACTTGGATTGACATTTCTATGGACTTTATTTTGGGGTTGCCTAGGACTAAGAAGGGTAGGGATTCTTTTTTGTTGGTGTGGATAGATTATCTAAGATGGCACATTTTTATAGCTTGTCATAAAACTATGATGCTTCAAACATTGCGGATTTGTTCTTTAGAGAAGTCGTTAGGTTGCATGGCATGCCTAGGACTATTGTTTCTGGTCGCGATGTTAAATTCTTTAGTTACTTTTAAAAGACTTTATGGCTAAACTTGGCACAAAATTATTGTTTTCTACTACTTGTCATCCTCAAAGGGATGGACAAACTGAAGTTGTCAATAAAACTTTGGGAACACTTTTGCGTGCTATTCTTAAAAAGAACTTGGATTGATATTTCTATGGACTTTATTTTGGGGTTGCCATGACTAAGAAGGGGAGGGATTCTATTTTGTTGTTATGGATAGATCTAAGATGGCACATTTTCTAGCTTGTCATAAAACCGAGTGCTTCAAACATTGCGGATTTGTTCTTTAGAGAAGTCGTTAGGTTACATGGATCCTAGGACTATTGTTTCTGGTCACGATGTTAAATTCTTGAGTTACTTTTGGAAGAATTTATGGGCTAAACTGGCACAAAATTGTTGTTTTCTACTACTTGTCATCCTCAAACGGATGGACAAACTGAAGTTGTCAATAGAACTTTGGGAACACTTTTGCGTGCTATTCTTAAAAAGAACTTGGATTGACATTTCTATGGACTTTATTTTGGGGTTGCCTAGGACTAAGAAGGGAGGGATTCTTTTTTGTTGTTGTGGATAGATTCTCTAAGATGGCACATTTTATAGCTTGTCATAAAACCGATGATGCTTCAAACATTGGGATTTGTTCTTTAGAGAAGTCGTTAGGTTGCATGGCATGCCTAAGGACTATTGTTCCTGGTCGCGATGTTAAATTCTTGAGTTACTTTTGGAATACTTTATGGGCTAAACTGGCACAAAATTGTTGTTTTCTACTACTTGTATCCTCAAACGGATGGACAAACTGAAGTTGTCAAAGAATTTGGGAACACTTTTGCGTGCTATTCTTAAAAAGACTTGGATTGACATTTCTATGGACTTTATTTTGGGGTTGCCTAGGACTAAGAAGGGAGGGATTTTTTTGTTGTTGTGGATAGATTCTCTAAGATGGCACATTTTATAGCTTGTCATAAAACAAATGATGCTTCAAACATTGCGGATTTGTTCTTTAGAGAAGTCGTTAGGTTGCATGGCATGCCTAGGACTATTGTTTCTGGTCGCGATGTTAAATTCTTAGTTACTTTTGAAGACTTTATGGCTAAACTTGGCACAAAATTATTGTTTTCTACTACTTGTCATCCTCAAACGGATGGACAAACTGAAGTTGTCAATAGAACTTTGGGAACTTTTGCGTGCTATTCTTAAAAAGAACTTGGATTGACATTTCTATGGACTTTATTTTGGGTTTGCCTAGACTAAGAAGGGGAGGGATTCTTTTGTTGTTGTGGATAGATTCTCTAAGATGGCACATTTTATAGCTTGTCATAAAACGATGATGCTTCAAACATTGCGGATTTGTTCTTTAGAGAAGTCGTTAGGTTGCATGGCATGTCTAGGACTATTGTTTCTGTCGCGATGTTAAATTCTTGAGTTACTTTTGGAAGAATTTATGGGCTAAACTGGCACAAAATTGTTGTTTTCTACTACTTGTCATCCTCAAACGGATGGACAAACTGAAGTTGTCAATAGAACTTTGGAACACTTTTGCGTGCTATTCTTAAAAAGAACTTGGATTGACATTTCTATGGACTTTATTTTGGGGTGTTGCCTAGGACTAAGAAGGGAGGGATTCTATTTTGTTGTTGTGGATAGATTATCTAAGATGGCATATTTTTAGCTTGTCATAAAACCGATGATGCTTCAAACATTGCGGATTTGTTCTTTAGAGAAGTCGTTAGGTTACATGGCATGTCCTAGGACTATTGTTTCTGGTCGATGTTAAATTCTTGAGTTACTTTTGGAAGAATTTATGGGCTAAACTTGGCACAAAATTGTTGTTTTCTACTACTTGTCATCCTCAAACGGATGGACAAACTGAACTTGTCAATAGAACTTTGGGAACACTTTTGCGTGCTATTCGTAAAAAGAACTTGGATTGACATTTCTATGGACTTTATTTTGGGGTTGCCTAGGACTAAGAAGGGAGGGATTCTTTTTTGTTGTTGTGGATAGATTCTCTAAGATGGCACATTTTATAGCTTGTCATAAAACCAATGATGCTTCAAACATTACGGATTTGTTCTTTAGAGAAGTCGTTAGGTTGCATGGCATGCCTAGGACTACTGTTTCTGGTCGCGATGTTAAATTCTTGAGTTACTTTTGGAGACTTATGGGCTAAACTGGCACAAAATTGTTGTTTTTACTACTTGTCATCCTCAAACGGATGGACAAACTGAAGTTGTCAATAAAATTTGGGAACACTTTTGCGTGCTATTCTTAAAAAGACTTGGATTGACATTTCTATGGACTTTATTTTGGGGTTGCCTAGGACTAAGAAGGGGAGGGATTCTATTTTTGTTGTGGATAGATTCTCTAAGATGGCACTTTTATATTGTCATAAAACCGATGATGCTTCAAACATTGCGGATTTTTCTTTAGAAAGTCGTTAGGTTGCATGGCATGCCTAGGACTATTGTTTCTGGTCGCGATGTTAATTCTTGAGTTACTTTTGGGGACTTTATGGGCTAAACTTGGCACAAAATTGTTGTTTTCTACTACTTGTCATCCTCAAACGGATGGACAAACTGAAGTTGTCATAGAACTTTGGGAACACTTTTGCGTGCTATTCTTAAAAAGAACTTGGATTGACATTTCTATGGACTTTATTTTGGGGTTGCCTAGGACTAAGAAGGGGAGGATTCTATTTTTGTTGTTGTGGATAGATTCTCTAGTTGGCACATTTTATAGCTTGACATAAACGATGATGCTTCAAACATTGCGGATTTGTTCTTTAGAGAAGTCGTTAGGTTGCAGGCATGCCTAGGACTATTGTTTCTGGTCGCGATGTTAAATTCTTGAGTTACTTTTGGAAGACTTTATGGGCTAAACTTGGCACAAAATTGTTGGTTTTCTACTACTTGTTATCCTCAAACGGATGGACAAACTGAAGTTGTCAATAAACTTTGGGAACATTTTGCGTGCTATTCTTAAAAAGAACTTGGATTGACATTTCTATGGACTTTATTTTGGGGTTGCCTAGACTAAGAAGGGGAGGGATTCTTTTTTGTTGTGTGGATAGATTCTCTAAGATGGCACATTTTATAGCTTGTCATAAAACGATGATGCTTCAAACATTGCGGATTTGTTCTTTAGAGAAGTCGTTAGGTTGCATGGCATGCCTAGGACTATTGTTTCTGGTCGCGATGTTAAATTCTTTAGTTACTTTTGGAAGACTTTTGGCTAAACTTGGCACAAAATTGTTGTTTTCTACTACTTGTCATCCTCAAACGGATGGACAAACTGAAGTTGTCATAGAACTTTGGGAACACTTTTGCGTGCTATTCTTAAAAAGAACTTGGATTGACATTTCTATGGACTTTTTTTGGGGTTGCCTAGGACTAAGAAGGGAGGGATTCTATTTTGTTGTTATGGATAGATTCTCTAAGATGGCACATTTTATAGCTTGTCATAAAACCGATGATGCTTCAAACATTGCGGATTTGTTCTTTAGAGAAGTCGTTAGGTTGCATGGCATGTCTAGGACTATTGTTTCTGGTCGCGATGTTAAATTCTTGAGTTACTTTTGGAAGACTTTATGGGCTAAACTTGACAAAATTTTGTTTTCTACTACTTGTCATCCTCAAACGGATGGACAAACTGAAGTTGTCAATAGAACTTTGGGAACACTTTTGCGTGCTATTCTTAAAAGAACTTGGATTGACATTTCTATGGACTTTATTTTGGGGTTGCCTAGGACTAAGAAGGGAGGGATTCTATTTTTGTTGTTGTGGATAGATTCTCTAAGATGGCACATTTTATAGCTTGTCATAAAACCGATGATGCTTCAAACTTGCGGATTTGTTCTTTAGAGAAGTCGTTAGGTTGCATGGCATGCTAGGACTATTGTTTCTGGTCGTGCGATGTTAAATTCTTGAGTTACTTTTGGAATATTATGGGCAAACTTGGCACAAAATTGTTGTTTTCTACTACTTGTCATCCTCAAACGGATGGACAAACTGAAGTTGTCAATAGAACTTTGGGAACACTTTTTGCGTGCTATTCTTAAAAAG
>NW_027331092.1:0-1752 GCF_022965805.1 Primulina eburnea
GGTTTTATGACAAGCTATAAAATGTGCCATCTTAGAGAATCTATCCACAACAACAAAAATAGAATCCCTCCCCTTCTTAGTCCTAGGCGACCCCAAAATAAAGTCCATAGAAATGTCAATCCAAGTTCTTTTTAAGAATAGCACGCAAAGTGTTCCCAAAGTTCTATTGACAACTTCAGTTTGTCCATCCGTTTGAGGATGACAAGTAGTAGAAAACAACAATTTTGTGCCAAGTTTAGCCCATAAAGTCTTCCAAAAGTAACTCAAGAATTTAACATCGCGACCAGAAACAATAGTCCTAGGCATGCCATGCAACCTAACGACTTCTCTAAAGAACAAATCCGCAATGTTTGAAGCATCATCGGTTTTATGACAAGCTATAAAATGTGCCATCTTAGAGAATCTATCCACAACAACAAAAATAGAATCCCTCCCCTTCTTAGTCCTAGGCAACCCCAAAATAAAGTCCATAGAAATGTCAATCCAAGTTCTTTTTAAGAATAGCACGCAAAAGTGTTCCCAAAGTTCTATTGACAACTTCAGTTTGTCCATCCGTTTGAGGATGACAAGTAGTAGAAAACAACAATTTTGTGCCAAGTTTAGCCCATAAAGTCTTCCAATAGTAACTAAAATTTAACATCGCGACCAGAAACAATAGTCCTAGGCATGCCATGCAACCTAACGACTTCTCTAAAGAACAAATCCGCAATGTTTGAAGCATCATCGGTTTTATGACAAGCTATAAAATGTGCCATCTTAGAGAATCTATCCACAACAACAAAAATAGAATCCCTCCCCTTCTTGTCTTAGGCGACCCCAAAATAAAGTCCATAGAAATGTCAATCCAAGTTCTTTTTAAGAATAGCACACAAAAGTGTTCCCAAAGTTCTATTGACAACTTCAGTTTGTCCATCCGTTTGAGGATGACAAGTAGTAGAAAACAACAATTTTGTGCCAAGTTTAGCCCATAAAGTCTTCCAAAAGTAACTCAAGAATTTAACATCGCGACCAGAAACAAAGTCCTAGGCACTCCATGCAACCTAACGACTTCTCTAAAGAACAAATCCGCAATGTTTGAAGCATCATCGGTTTTATGACAAGCTATAAAATGTGCCATCTTAGAGAATCTATCCACAACAACAAAAATAGAATCCCTCCCCTTCTTAGTCCTAGGCAACCCCAAAATAAAGTCCATAGAAATGTCAATCCAAGTTCTTTTTAAGAATAGCACGCAAAAGTGTTCCCAAAGTTCTATTGACAACTTCAGTTTGTCCATCCGTTTGAGGATGACAAGTAGTAGAAAACAACAATTTTGTGCCAAGTTTAGCCCATAAAGTCTTCCAAAGTAACTCAAGAATTTAACATCGCGACCAGAAACAATAGTCCTAGGCATGCCATGCAACCTAACGACTTCTCTAAAGAACAAATCCGCAATGTTTGAAGCATCATCGGTTTTATGACAAGCTATAAAATGTGCCATCTTAGAGAATCTATCCACAACAACAAAAATAGAATCCCTCCCCTTCTTAGTCCTAGGCACCCCAAAATAAAGTCCATAGAAATGTCAATCCAAGTTCTTTTTAAGAATAGCACGCAAAAGTGTTCCCAAAGTTCTATTGACAACTTCAGTTTGTCCATCCGTTTGAGGATGACAAGTAGTAGAAAACAACAATTTTGTGCCAAGTTTAGCCCATAAAGTCTTCCAAAAGTAACTCAAGAATTTAACATCGCGACCAGAAACAGTCCTAGGCA
>NW_027331093.1:0-19906 GCF_022965805.1 Primulina eburnea
GTTTTATGACAAGCTATAAAATGTGCCATCTTAGAGAATCTATCCACAACAACAAAAATAGAATCCCTCCCCTTCTTAGTCCTAGGCAACCCCAAAATAAAGTCCATAGAAATGTCAATCCAAGTTCTTTTTAAGAATAGCACGCAAAAGTGTTCCAAAGTTCTATTGACAACTTCAGTTTGTCCATCCGTTTGAGGATGACAAGTAGTAGAAAACAACAATTTTGTGCCAAGTTTAGCCCATAAAGTCTTCCAAAAGTAACTCAAGAATTTAACATCGCGACCAGAAACAATAGTCCTAGGCATTCCATGCAACCTAGCGACTTCTCTAAAGAACAAATCCGCAATGTTTGAAGCATCATCGGTTTTATGACAAGCTATAAAATGTGCCATCTTAGAGAATCTATCCACAACAACAAAAATAGAATCCCTCCCCTTCTTAGTCCTAGGCAACCCCAAAATAAAGTCCATAGAAATGTCAATCCAAGTTCTTTTTAAGAATAGCACGCAAAAGTGTTCCAAAGTTCTATTGACAACTTCAGTTTGTCCATCCGTTTGAGGATGACAAGTAGTAGAAAACAACAATTTTGTGCCAAGTTTAGCCCATAAAGTATTCCAAAAGTAACTCAAGAATTTAACATCGCGACCAGAAACAATAGTCCTAGGCATTCCATGCAACCTAGCGACTTCTCTAAAGAACAAATCCGCAATGTTTGAAGCATCATCGGTTTTATGACAAGCTATAAAATGTGCCATCTTAGAGAATCTATCCACAACAACAAAAATAGAATCCCTCCCCTTCTTAGTCCTAGGCAACCCCAAAATAAAGTCCATAGAAATGTCAATCCAAGTTCTTTTTAAGAATAGCACGCAAAAGTGTTCCAAAGTTCTATTGACAACTTCAGTTTGTCCATCCGTTTGAGGATGACAAGTAGTAGAAAACAACAATTTTGTGCCAAGTTTAGCCCATAAAGTCTTCCAAAAGTAACTCAAGAATTTAACATCGCGACCAGAAACAATAGTCCTAGGCATGCCATGCAACCTAACGACTTCTCTAAAGAACAAATCCGCAATGTTTGAAGCATCATCGGTTTTATGACAAGCTATAAAATGTGCCATCTTAGAGAATCTATCCACAACAACAAAAATAGAATCCCTCCCCTTCTTAGTCCTAGGCAACCCCAAAATAAAGTCCATAGAAATGTCAATCCAAGTTCTTTTTAAGAATAGCACGCAAAAGTGTTCTCAAAGTTCTATTGACAACTTCAGTTTGTCCATCCGTTTGAGGATGACAAGTAGTAGAAAACAACAATTTTGTGCCAAGTTTAGCCCATAAAGTATTCCAAAAGTAACTCAAGAATTTAACATCGCGACCAGAAACAATAGTCCTAGGCATTCCATGCAACCTAGCGACTTCTCTAAAGAACAAATCCGCAATGTTTGAAGCATCATCGGTTTTATGACAAGCTATAAAATGTGCCATCTTAGAGAATCTATCCACAACAACAAAAATAGAATCCCTCCCCTTCTTAGTCCTAGGCAACCCCAAAATAAAGTCCATAGAAATGTCAATCCAAGTTCTTTTTAAGAATAGCACGCAAAAGTGTTCTCAAAGTTCTATTGACAACTTCAGTTTGTCCATCCGTTTGAGGATGACAAGTAGTAGAAAACAACAATTTTGTGCCAAGTTTAGCCCATAAAGTATTCCAAAAGTAACTCAAGAATTTAACATCGCGACCAGAAACAATAGTCCTAGGCATGCCATGCAACCTAACGACTTCTCTAAAGAACAAATCCGCAATGTTTGAAGCATCATCGGTTTTATGACAAGCTATAAAATGTGCCATCTTAGAGAATCTATCCACAACAACAAAAATAGAATCCCTCCCCTTCTTAGTCCTAGGCAACCCCAAAATAAAGTCCATAGAAATGTCAATCCAAGTTCTTTTTAAGAATAGCACGCAAAAGTGTTCCAAAGTTCTATTGACAACTTCAGTTTGTCCATCCGTTTGAGGATGACAAGTAGTAGAAAACAACAATTTTGTGCCAAGTTTAGCCCATAAAGTATTCCAAAAGTAACTCAAGAATTTAACATCGCGACCAGAAACAATAGTCCTAGGCATTCCATGCAACCTAGCGACTTCTCTAAAGAACAAATCCGCAATGTTTGAAGCATCATCGGTTTTATGACAAGCTATAAAATGTGCCATCTTAGAGAATCTATCCACAACAACAAAAATAGAATCCCTCCCCTTCTTAGTCCTAGGCAACCCCAAAATAAAGTCCATAGAAATGTCAATCCAAGTTCTTTTTAAGAATAGCACGCAAAAGTGTTCTCAAAGTTCTATTGACAACTTCAGTTTGTCCATCCGTTTGAGGATGACAAGTAGTAGAAAACAACAATTTTGTGCCAAGTTTAGCCCATAAAGTATTCCAAAAGTAACTCAAGAATTTAACATCGCGACCAGAAACAATAGTCCTAGGCATGCCATGCAACCTAACGACTTCTCTAAAGAACAAATCCGCAATGTTTGAAGCATCATCGGTTTTATGACAAGCTATAAAATGTGCCATCTTAGAGAATCTATCCACAACAACAAAAATAGAATCCCTCCCCTTCTTAGTCCTAGGCAACCCCAAAATAAAGTCCATAGAAATGTCAATCCAAGTTCTTTTTAAGAATAGCACGCAAAAGTGTTCCAAAGTTCTATTGACAACTTCAGTTTGTCCATCCGTTTGAGGATGACAAGTAGTAGAAAACAACAATTTTGTGCCAAGTTTAGCCCATAAAGTATTCCAAAAGTAACTCAAGAATTTAACATCGCGACCAGAAACAATAGTCCTAGGCATGCCATGCAACCTAACGACTTCTCTAAAGAACAAATCCGCAATGTTTGAAGCATCATCGGTTTTATGACAAGCTATAAAATGTGCCATCTTAGAGAATCTATCCACAACAACAAAAATAGAATCCCTCCCCTTCTTAGTCCTAGGCAACCCCAAAATAAAGTCCATAGAAATGTCAATCCAAGTTCTTTTTAAGAATAGCACGCAAAAGTGTTCCAAAGTTCTATTGACAACTTCAGTTTGTCCATCCGTTTGAGGATGACAAGTAGTAGAAAACAACAATTTTGTGCCAAGTTTAGCCCATAAAGTCTTCCAAAAGTAACTCAAGAATTTAACATCGCGACCAGAAACAATAGTCCTAGGCATTCCATGCAACCTAGCGACTTCTCTAAAGAACAAATCCGCAATGTTTGAAGCATCATCGGTTTTATGACAAGCTATAAAATGTGCCATCTTAGAGAATCTATCCACAACAACAAAAATAGAATCCCTCCCCTTCTTAGTCCTAGGCAACCCCAAAATAAAGTCCATAGAAATGTCAATCCAAGTTCTTTTTAAGAATAGCACGCAAAAGTGTTCTCAAAGTTCTATTGACAACTTCAGTTTGTCCATCCGTTTGAGGATGACAAGTAGTAGAAAACAACAATTTTGTGCCAAGTTTAGCCCATAAAGTATTCCAAAAGTAACTCAAGAATTTAACATCGCGACCAGAAACAATAGTCCTAGGCATTCCATGCAACCTAACGACTTCTCTAAAGAACAAATCCGCAATGTTTGAAGCATCATCGGTTTTATGACAAGCTATAAAATGTGCCATCTTAGAGAATCTATCCACAACAACAAAAATAGAATCCCTCCCCTTCTTAGTCCTAGGCAACCCCAAAATAAAGTCCATAGAAATGTCAATCCAAGTTCTTTTTAAGAATAGCACGCAAAAGTGTTCTCAAAGTTCTATTGACAACTTCAGTTTGTCCATCCGTTTGAGGATGACAAGTAGTAGAAAACAACAATTTTGTGCCAAGTTTAGCCCATAAAGTATTCCAAAAGTAACTCAAGAATTTAACATCGCGACCAGAAACAATAGTCCTAGGCATGCCATGCAACCTAACGACTTCTCTAAAGAACAAATCCGCAATGTTTGAAGCATCATCGGTTTTATAACAAGCTATAAAATGTGCCATCTTAGAGAATCTATCCACAACAACAAAAATAGAATCCCTCCCCTTCTTAGTCCTAGGCAACCCCAAAATAAAGTCCATAGAAATGTCAATCCAAGTTCTTTTTAAGAATAGCACGCAAAAGTGTTCCAAAGTTCTATTGACAACTTCAGTTTGTCCATCCGTTTGAGGATGACAAGTAGTAGAAAACAACAATTTTGTGCCAAGTTTAGCCCATAAAGTATTCCAAAAGTAACTCAAGAATTTAACATCGCGACCAGAAACAATAGTCCTAGGCATGCCATGCAACCTAACGACTTCTCTAAAGAACAAATCCGCAATGTTTGAAGCATCATCGGTTTTATGACAAGCTATAAAATGTGCCATCTTAGAGAATCTATCCACAACAACAAAAATAGAATCCCTCCCCTTCTTAGTCCTAGGCAACCCCAAAATAAAGTCCATAGAAATGTCAATCCAAGTTCTTTTTAAGAATAGCACGCAAAAGTGTTCCAAAGTTCTATTGACAACTTCAGTTTGTCCATCCGTTTGAGGATGACAAGTAGTAGAAAACAACAATTTTGTGCCAAGTTTAGCCCATAAAGTATTCCAAAAGTAACTCAAGAATTTAACATCGCGACCAGAAACAATAGTCCTAGGCATTCCATGCAACCTAGCGACTTCTCTAAAGAACAAATCCGCAATGTTTGAAGCATCATCGGTTTTATGACAAGCTATAAAATGTGCCATCTTAGAGAATCTATCCACAACAACAAAAATAGAATCCCTCCCCTTCTTAGTCCTAGGCAACCCCAAAATAAAGTCCATAGAAATGTCAATCCAAGTTCTTTTTAAGAATAGCACGCAAAAGTGTTCCAAAGTTCTATTGACAACTTCAGTTTGTCCATCCGTTTGAGGATGACAAGTAGTAGAAAACAACAATTTTGTGCCAAGTTTAGCCCATAAAGTCTTCCAAAAGTAACTCAAGAATTTAACATCGCGACCAGAAACAATAGTCCTAGGCATGCCATGCAACCTAACGACTTCTCTAAAGAACAAATCCGCAATGTTTGAAGCATCATCGGTTTTATAACAAGCTATAAAATGTGCCATCTTAGAGAATCTATCCACAACAACAAAAATAGAATCCCTCCCCTTCTTAGTCCTAGGCAACCCCAAAATAAAGTCCATAGAAATGTCAATCCAAGTTCTTTTTAAGAATAGCACGCAAAAGTGTTCCAAAGTTCTATTGACAACTTCAGTTTGTCCATCCGTTTGAGGATGACAAGTAGTAGAAAACAACAATTTTGTGCCAAGTTTAGCCCATAAAGTCTTCCAAAAGTAACTCAAGAATTTAACATCGCGACCAGAAACAATAGTCCTAGGCATTCCATGCAACCTAGCGACTTCTCTAAAGAACAAATCCGCAATGTTTGAAGCATCATCGGTTTTATGACAAGCTATAAAATGTGCCATCTTAGAGAATCTATCCACAACAACAAAAATAGAATCCCTCCCCTTCTTAGTCCTAGGCAACCCCAAAATAAAGTCCATAGAAATGTCAATCCAAGTTCTTTTTAAGAATAGCACGCAAAAGTGTTCTCAAAGTTCTATTGACAACTTCAGTTTGTCCATCCGTTTGAGGATGACAAGTAGTAGAAAACAACAATTTTGTGCCAAGTTTAGCCCATAAAGTATTCCAAAAGTAACTCAAGAATTTAACATCGCGACCAGAAACAATAGTCCTAGGCATGCCATGCAACCTAGCGACTTCTCTAAAGAACAAATCCGCAATGTTTGAAGCATCATCGGTTTTATAACAAGCTATAAAATGTGCCATCTTAGAGAATCTATCCACAACAACAAAAATAGAATCCCTCCCCTTCTTAGTCCTAGGCAACCCCAAAATAAAGTCCATAGAAATGTCAATCCAAGTTCTTTTTAAGAATAGCACGCAAAAGTGTTCTCAAAGTTCTATTGACAACTTCAGTTTGTCCATCCGTTTGAGGATGACAAGTAGTAGAAAACAACAATTTTGTGCCAAGTTTAGCCCATAAAGTATTCCAAAAGTAACTCAAGAATTTAACATCGCGACCAGAAACAATAGTCCTAGGCATGCCATGCAACCTAACGACTTCTCTAAAGAACAAATCCGCAATGTTTGAAGCATCATCGGTTTTATAACAAGCTATAAAATGTGCCATCTTAGAGAATCTATCCACAACAACAAAAATAGAATCCCTCCCCTTCTTAGTCCTAGGCAACCCCAAAATAAAGTCCATAGAAATGTCAATCCAAGTTCTTTTTAAGAATAGCACGCAAAAGTGTTCTCAAAGTTCTATTGACAACTTCAGTTTGTCCATCCGTTTGAGGATGACAAGTAGTAGAAAACAACAATTTTGTGCCAAGTTTAGCCCATAAAGTATTCCAAAAGTAACTCAAGAATTTAACATCGCGACCAGAAACAATAGTCCTAGGCATGCCATGCAACCTAACGACTTCTCTAAAGAACAAATCCGCAATGTTTGAAGCATCATCGGTTTTATAACAAGCTATAAAATGTGCCATCTTAGAGAATCTATCCACAACAACAAAAATAGAATCCCTCCCCTTCTTAGTCCTAGGCAACCCCAAAATAAAGTCCATAGAAATGTCAATCCAAGTTCTTTTTAAGAATAGCACGCAAAAGTGTTTCAAAGTTCTATTGACAACTTCAGTTTGTCCATCCGTTTGAGGATGACAAGTAGTAGAAAACAACAATTTTGTGCCAAGTTTAGCCCATAAAGTCTTCCAAAAGTAACTCAAGAATTTAACATCGCGACCAGAAACAATAGTCCTAGGCATGCCATGCAACCTAACGACTTCTCTAAAGAACAAATCCGCAATGTTTGAAGCATCATCGGTTTTATGACAAGCTATAAAATGTGCCATCTTAGAGAATCTATCCACAACAACAAAAATAGAATCCCTCCCCTTCTTAGTCCTAGGCAACCCCAAAATAAAGTCCATAGAAATGTCAATCCAAGTTCTTTTTAAGAATAGCACGCAAAAGTGTTCCCAAAGTTCTATTGACAACTTCAGTTTGTCCATCCGTTTGAGGATGACAAGTAGTAGAAAACAACAATTTTGTGCCAAGTTTAGCCCATAAAGTATTCCAAAAGTAACTCAAGAATTTAACATCGCGACCAGAAACAATAGTCCTAGGCATGCCATGCAACCTAACGACTTCTCTAAAGAACAAATCCGCAATGTTTGAAGCATCATCGGTTTTATAACAAGCTATAAAATGTGCCATCTTAGAGAATCTATCCACAACAACAAAAATAGAATCCCTCCCCTTCTTAGTCCTAGGCAACCCCAAAATAAAGTCCATAGAAATGTCAATCCAAGTTCTTTTTAAGAATAGCACGCAAAAGTGTTCTCAAAGTTCTATTGACAACTTCAGTTTGTCCATCCGTTTGAGGATGACAAGTAGTAGAAAACAACAATTTTGTGCCAAGTTTAGCCCATAAAGTCTTCCAAAAGTAACTCAAGAATTTAACATCGCGACCAGAAACAATAGTCCTAGGCATGCCATGCAACCTAACGACTTCTCTAAAGAACAAATCCGCAATGTTTGAAGCATCATCGGTTTTATGACAAGCTATAAAATGTGCCATCTTAGAGAATCTATCCACAACAACAAAAATAGAATCCCTCCCCTTCTTAGTCCTAGGCAACCCCAAAATAAAGTCCATAGAAATGTCAATCCAAGTTCTTTTTAAGAATAGCACGCAAAAGTGTTCTCAAAGTTCTATTGACAACTTCAGTTTGTCCATCCGTTTGAGGATGACAAGTAGTAGAAAACAACAATTTTGTGCCAAGTTTAGCCCATAAAGTATTCCAAAAGTAACTCAAGAATTTAACATCGCGACCAGAAACAATAGTCCTAGGCATGCCATGCAACCTAACGACTTCTCTAAAGAACAAATCCGCAATGTTTGAAGCATCATCGGTTTTATGACAAGCTATAAAATGTGCCATCTTAGAGAATCTATCCACAACAACAAAAATAGAATCCCTCCCCTTCTTAGTCCTAGGCAACCCCAAAATAAAGTCCATAGAAATGTCAATCCAAGTTCTTTTTAAGAATAGCACGCAAAAGTGTTCTCAAAGTTCTATTGACAACTTCAGTTTGTCCATCCGTTTGAGGATGACAAGTAGTAGAAAACAACAATTTTGTGCCAAGTTTAGCCCATAAAGTCTTCCAAAAGTAACTCAAGAATTTAACATCGCGACCAGAAACAATAGTCCTAGGCATTCCATGCAACCTAGCGACTTCTCTAAAGAACAAATCCGCAATGTTTGAAGCATCATCGGTTTTATGACAAGCTATAAAATGTGCCATCTTAGAGAATCTATCCACAACAACAAAAATAGAATCCCTCCCCTTCTTAGTCCTAGGCAACCCCAAAATAAAGTCCATAGAAATGTCAATCCAAGTTCTTTTTAAGAATAGCACGCAAAAGTGTTCTCAAAGTTCTATTGACAACTTCAGTTTGTCCATCCGTTTGAGGATGACAAGTAGTAGAAAACAACAATTTTGTGCCAAGTTTAGCCCATAAAGTATTCCAAAAGTAACTCAAGAATTTAACATCGCGACCAGAAACAATAGTCCTAGGCATGCCATGCAACCTAACGACTTCTCTAAAGAACAAATCCGCAATGTTTGAAGCATCATCGGTTTTATAACAAGCTATAAAATGTGCCATCTTAGAGAATCTATCCACAACAACAAAAATAGAATCCCTCCCCTTCTTAGTCCTAGGCAACCCCAAAATAAAGTCCATAGAAATGTCAATCCAAGTTCTTTTTAAGAATAGCACGCAAAAGTGTTCTCAAAGTTCTATTGACAACTTCAGTTTGTCCATCCGTTTGAGGATGACAAGTAGTAGAAAACAACAATTTTGTGCCAAGTTTAGCCCATAAAGTCTTCCAAAAGTAACTCAAGAATTTAACATCGCGACCAGAAACAATAGTCCTAGGCATGCCATGCAACCTAACGACTTCTCTAAAGAACAAATCCGCAATGTTTGAAGCATCATCGGTTTTATGACAAGCTATAAAATGTGCCATCTTAGAGAATCTATCCACAACAACAAAAATAGAATCCCTCCCCTTCTTAGTCCTAGGCAACCCCAAAATAAAGTCCATAGAAATGTCAATCCAAGTTCTTTTTAAGAATAGCACGCAAAAGTGTTCCAAAGTTCTATTGACAACTTCAGTTTGTCCATCCGTTTGAGGATGACAAGTAGTAGAAAACAACAATTTTGTGCCAAGTTTAGCCCATAAAGTATTCCAAAAGTAACTCAAGAATTTAACATCGCGACCAGAAACAATAGTCCTAGGCATTCCATGCAACCTAGCGACTTCTCTAAAGAACAAATCCGCAATGTTTGAAGCATCATCGGTTTTATGACAAGCTATAAAATGTGCCATCTTAGAGAATCTATCCACAACAACAAAAATAGAATCCCTCCCCTTCTTAGTCCTAGGCAACCCCAAAATAAAGTCCATAGAAATGTCAATCCAAGTTCTTTTTAAGAATAGCACGCAAAAGTGTTCCAAAGTTCTATTGACAACTTCAGTTTGTCCATCCGTTTGAGGATGACAAGTAGTAGAAAACAACAATTTTGTGCCAAGTTTAGCCCATAAAGTCTTCCAAAAGTAACTCAAGAATTTAACATCGCGACCAGAAACAATAGTCCTAGGCATGCCATGCAACCTAACGACTTCTCTAAAGAACAAATCCGCAATGTTTGAAGCATCATCGGTTTTATAACAAGCTATAAAATGTGCCATCTTAGAGAATCTATCCACAACAACAAAAATAGAATCCCTCCCCTTCTTAGTCCTAGGCAACCCCAAAATAAAGTCCATAGAAATGTCAATCCAAGTTCTTTTTAAGAATAGCACGCAAAAGTGTTCTCAAAGTTCTATTGACAACTTCAGTTTGTCCATCCGTTTGAGGATGACAAGTAGTAGAAAACAACAATTTTGTGCCAAGTTTAGCCCATAAAGTCTTCCAAAAGTAACTCAAGAATTTAACATCGCGACCAGAAACAATAGTCCTAGGCATGCCATGCAACCTAACGACTTCTCTAAAGAACAAATCCGCAATGTTTGAAGCATCATCGGTTTTATGACAAGCTATAAAATGTGCCATCTTAGAGAATCTATCCACAACAACAAAAATAGAATCCCTCCCCTTCTTAGTCCTAGGCAACCCCAAAATAAAGTCCATAGAAATGTCAATCCAAGTTCTTTTTAAGAATAGCACGCAAAAGTGTTCCAAAGTTCTATTGACAACTTCAGTTTGTCCATCCGTTTGAGGATGACAAGTAGTAGAAAACAACAATTTTGTGCCAAGTTTAGCCCATAAAGTATTCCAAAAGTAACTCAAGAATTTAACATCGCGACCAGAAACAATAGTCCTAGGCATTCCATGCAACCTAGCGACTTCTCTAAAGAACAAATCCGCAATGTTTGAAGCATCATCGGTTTTATGACAAGCTATAAAATGTGCCATCTTAGAGAATCTATCCACAACAACAAAAATAGAATCCCTCCCCTTCTTAGTCCTAGGCAACCCCAAAATAAAGTCCATAGAAATGTCAATCCAAGTTCTTTTTAAGAATAGCACGCAAAAGTGTTCTCAAAGTTCTATTGACAACTTCAGTTTGTCCATCCGTTTGAGGATGACAAGTAGTAGAAAACAACAATTTTGTGCCAAGTTTAGCCCATAAAGTCTTCCAAAAGTAACTCAAGAATTTAACATCGCGACCAGAAACAATAGTCCTAGGCATTCCATGCAACCTAGCGACTTCTCTAAAGAACAAATCCGCAATGTTTGAAGCATCATCGGTTTTATGACAAGCTATAAAATGTGCCATCTTAGAGAATCTATCCACAACAACAAAAATAGAATCCCTCCCCTTCTTAGTCCTAGGCAACCCCAAAATAAAGTCCATAGAAATGTCAATCCAAGTTCTTTTTAAGAATAGCACGCAAAAGTGTTCTCAAAGTTCTATTGACAACTTCAGTTTGTCCATCCGTTTGAGGATGACAAGTAGTAGAAAACAACAATTTTGTGCCAAGTTTAGCCCATAAAGTATTCCAAAAGTAACTCAAGAATTTAACATCGCGACCAGAAACAATAGTCCTAGGCATTCCATGCAACCTAACGACTTCTCTAAAGAACAAATCCGCAATGTTTGAAGCATCATCGGTTTTATAACAAGCTATAAAATGTGCCATCTTAGAGAATCTATCCACAACAACAAAAATAGAATCCCTCCCCTTCTTAGTCCTAGGCAACCCCAAAATAAAGTCCATAGAAATGTCAATCCAAGTTCTTTTTAAGAATAGCACGCAAAAGTGTTCTCAAAGTTCTATTGACAACTTCAGTTTGTCCATCCGTTTGAGGATGACAAGTAGTAGAAAACAACAATTTTGTGCCAAGTTTAGCCCATAAAGTCTTCCAAAAGTAACTCAAGAATTTAACATCGCGACCAGAAACAATAGTCCTAGGCATGCCATGCAACCTAACGACTTCTCTAAAGAACAAATCCGCAATGTTTGAAGCATCATCGGTTTTATGACAAGCTATAAAATGTGCCATCTTAGAGAATCTATCCACAACAACAAAAATAGAATCCCTCCCCTTCTTAGTCCTAGGCAACCCCAAAATAAAGTCCATCGAAATGTCAATCCAAGTTCTTTTTAAGAATAGCACGCAAAAGTGTTCCCAAAGTTCTATTGACAACTTCAGTTTGTCCATCCGTTTGAGGATGACAAGTAGTAGAAAACAACAATTTTGTGCCAAGTTTAGCCCATAAAGTATTCCAAAAGTAACTCAAGAATTTAACATCGCGACCAGAAACAATAGTCCTAGGCATTCCATGCAACCTAGCGACTTCTCTAAAGAACAAATCCGCAATGTTTGAAGCATCATCGGTTTTATGACAAGCTATAAAATGTGCCATCTTAGAGAATCTATCCACAACAACAAAAATAGAATCCCTCCCCTTCTTAGTCCTAGGCAACCCCAAAATAAAGTCCATAGAAATGTCAATCCAAGTTCTTTTTAAGAATAGCACGCAAAAGTGTTCTCAAAGTTCTATTGACAACTTCAGTTTGTCCATCCGTTTGAGGATGACAAGTAGTAGAAAACAACAATTTTGTGCCAAGTTTAGCCCATAAAGTCTTCCAAAAGTAACTCAAGAATTTAACATCGCGACCAGAAACAATAGTCCTAGGCATGCCATGCAACCCAACGACTTCTCTAAAGAACAAATCCGCAATGTTTGAAGCATCATCGGTTTTATAACAAGCTATAAAATGTGCCATCTTAGAGAATCTATCCACAACAACAAAAATAGAATCCCTCCCCTTCTTAGTCCTAGGCAACCCCAAAATAAAGTCCATAGAAATGTCAATCCAAGTTCTTTTTAAGAATAGCACGCAAAAGTGTTGTCAAAGTTCTATTGACAACTTCAGTTTGTCCATCCGTTTGAGGATGACAAGTAGTAGAAAACAACAATTTTGTGCCAAGTTTAGCCCATAAAGTCTTCGAAAAGTAACTCAAGAATTTAACATCGCGACCAGAAACAATAGTCCTAGGCATGCCATGCAACCCAACGACTTCTCTAAAGAACAAATCCGAAATGTTTGAAGCATCATCGGTTTTATGACAAGCTATAAAATGTGCCATCTTAGAGATTCTATCCACAAAAACAAAAATAGAATCACTCCCCTTCTTATTCCTCGGCAACCCCAAAATAAAGTCCATCGAAATGTCAATCCAAGTTCTTTTTAAGAATAGCACGCAAATGTGTTCCCAAAGTTCTATTGAAAACTTCAGTTTGTCCATCCGTTTGAGGATGACAAGTAGTAGAAAACAACAATTTTTTGCCAAGTTTAGCCCATAAAGTATTCCAAAAGTAACTCAAGAATATAACATCGCGACCAGAAAAAATAGTCCTAGGCATTCCTTGCAACCTAGCGACTTCTCTAAAGAACAAATCCGCAATGTTTGAAGCTTCATCGGTTTTATGACAAGCTATTCTAATGACAACTTCAGTTTGTCCATCCGTTTGAGGATGACAAGTAGTAGAAAACAACAATTTTGTGTCAAGTTTAGCCCATAAAGTCTTCGAAAAGTAACTCAAGAATTTAACATCGCGACCAGAAACAATAATCCTAGGCACGCCATGCAACCCAAAGACTTCTCTAAAGAACAAATCCGCAATGTTTGAAGCATCATCGGTTTTATAACAAGCTATAAAATGTGCCATCTTAGAGAATCTATCCACAACAACAAAAATAGAATCCCTCCCCTTCTTAGTCCTAGGCAACCCCAAAATAAAGTCCATGAAATGTCAATCCAAGTTCTTTTTAAGAATAGCACGCCAAAAGTGTTCTCAAGTTCTATTGACAACTTCAGTTTGTCCATCCGTTTGAGGATGACAAGTAGTAGAAAACAACAATTTTGTGCCAAGTTTAGCCCATAAAAGTATTCCAAAAGTAACTCAAGAATTTAACATCGCGACCAGAAACAATAGTCCTAGGCATGCCATGCAACCCTAACGACTTCTCTAAAGAACAAATCCGCAATGTTTGAAGCATCATCGGTTTTATGACAAGCTATAAAATGTGCCATCTTAGAGAATCTATCCACAACAACAAAAATAGAATCCCTCCCCTTCTTAGTCCTAGGCAACCCCAAAATAAAGTCCATCGAAATGTCAATCCAAGTTCTTTTTAAGAATAGCACGCAAAAGTGTTCCCAAAGTTCTATTGACAACTTCAGTTTTGTCCATCCGTTTGAGGATGACAAGTAGTAGAAAACAACAATTTTGTTGCCAAGTTTTAGCCCATATAAAGTATTCCAAAAGTAACTCAAGAAATTTAACATCGCGACCAGAAACAATAGTCCTAGGCATCCATGCAACCTAAGCGACTTCTCTAAAGAAACAAATCCGCAATGTTTGAAGCTTATCATCGGTTTTATAACAAGCTATAAAATGTGCCCATCTTAGAGAATCTATCCACAACAACAAAAATAGAATCCCTCCCCTTCTTAGTCCTAGGCAACCCCAAAATAAAGTCCATAGAAATGTCAATCCAAGTTCTTTTTAATGAATAGCACGCAAAAGTGTTGTCCAAAGTTCTATTGACAACTTCAGTTTTGTCCATCCGTTTGAGGATGACAAGTAGTAGAAAACAACAATTTTGTGCCAAGTTTAGCCCATAAAGTCTTCCAAAATTAACTCAAGAATTTAACATCGCGACCAGAAACAATAGTCCTAGGCATGCCATGCAACCTAACGACTTCTCTAAAGAACAAATCCGCAATGTTTGAAGCATATCATCGGTTTTATTAACAAGCTATAAAATGTTGCATCTTAGAGAATCTATCCACAACAACAAAATAGAATCCCTCCCCTTCTTAGTCCTAGGCAACCCCCAAATAAAGTCCATCGAAATGTCAATCCAAGTTCTTTTTAAGAATAGCACGCAAAAGTGTTTCCAAAGTTCTATTGACAACTTCAGTTTGTCCATCCGTTTGAGGATGACAAGTAGGTAGAAAACAACAATTTTGTGCCAAGTTTAGCCCATAAAGTATTCCAAAAGTAACTCAAGAATTTAACATCGCGACCAGAAACAATAGTCCCTAGGCATTGCCATGCAACCTAAGCGACTTCTCTAAAGAACAAATCCGCAATGTTTGAAGCATCATCGGTTTTATGACAAGCTATAAAATGTGCCATCTTAGAGAATCTATCCACACAACAAAAATAGAATCCCTCCCCTTCTTATTCCTCGGCAACCCCAAAATAAAGTCCATAGAAATGTCAATCCAAGTTCTTTTTAAGAATAGCACGCAAAAGTGTTCCCAAAGTTCTATTGACAACTTCAGTTTGTCCATCGTTTGAGGATGACAAGTAGTAGAAAACAACCAATTTTGGTACCAAGTTTAGCCCATAAAGGCTTCCAAAAGTAACCTCAAGAATTTAAATCGCGGACCAGAAACAATAGTCCTAGGCATGCCATGCAACTCCTAACGACTTCTCTAAAGAAAAATCCGCAATGTTTGAAGCCTCATCGGTTTTATAACAAGCTATAAAATGGTGCCATCTTAGAGAATCTATCCACAACAACAAAAATAGATCCCTCCCCTTCTAGTCCTAGGCAACCCCAAAATAAAGTCCATATGAAATGTCAATCCAAGTTCTTTTTAAGATAGCACGCAAAAGTGTTCCCAAAGTTCTATTGACAACTTCAGTTGTCCATCCGTTTGAGAATGACAAGTAGTAGAAAACAACAATTTTGTGCCAAGTTTAGCCCATAAAGTATTCCAAAAGTAACTCAAAATTTAACATCGTGACCAGAGACAATAGTTCCTAGGCATGCCATGAACCCTAACGACTTCTCTAAAGACAAAATCCGCAATGTTTGAAGCATCATCGGTTTTATGACAAGCTATAAAATGTGCCATCTTAGAGAATCTATCCACAACAACAAAAATAGAATCCCTCCCCTTCTTAGTCCTAGGCAACCCCAAAATAAAGTCCATCGAAATGTCAATCCAAGTTCTTTTTAAGAATAGCACGCAAAAGTGTTCCCAAAGTTCTATTGAAAACTTCAGTTTGTCCATCCGTTTGAGGATGACAAGTAGTAGAAAACAACAATTTTGTGCCAAGTTTAGCCCATAAAGTATTCCAAAAGTAACTCAAGAATTTAACATCGCGACCAGAAACAATAGTCCTAGGCATTCCATGCAACCTAGCGACTTCTCTAAAGAACAAATCCGCAATGTTTGAAGCATCATCGGTTTTATGACAAGCTATAAAATGTGCCATCTTAGAGAATCTATCCACAACAACAAAAATAGAATCCCTCCCCTTCTTAGTCCTAGGCAACCCCAAAATAAAGTCCATAGAAATGTCAATCCAAGTTCTTTTTAAGAATAGCACGCAAAAGTGTTCTCAAAGTTCTATTGACAACTTCAGTTTGTCCATCCGTTTGAGGATGACAAGTAGTAGAAAACAACAATTTTGTGCCAAGTTTAGCCCATAAAGTCTTCCAAAAGTAACTCAAGAATTTAACATCGCGACCAGAAACAATAGTCCTAGGCATGCCATGCAACCTAACGACTTCTCTAAAGAACAAATCCGCAATGTTTGAAGCATCATCGGTTTTATAACAAGCTATAAAATGTGCCATCTTAGAGAATCTATCCACAACAACAAAAATAGAATCCCTCCCCTTCTTAGTCCTAGGCAACCCCAAAATAAAGTCCATAGAAATGTCAATCCAAGTTCTTTTTAAGAATAGCACGCAAAAGTGTGTCCAAAGTTCTATTGACAACTTCAGTTTGTCCATCCGTTTGAGGATGACAAGTAGTAGAAAACAACAATTTTGTGCCAAGTTTAGCCCATAAAGTCTTCCAAAAGTAACTCAAGAATTTAACATCGCGACCAGAAACAATAGTCCTAGGCATGCCATGCAACCCTAACGACTTCTCTAAAGAACAAATCCGCAATGTTTGAAGCATCATCGGTTTTATGACAAGCTATAAAATGTGCCATCTTAGAGAATCTATCCACAACAACAAAAATAGAATCCCTCCCCTTCTTAGTCCTAGGCAACCCCAAAATAAAGTCCATCGAAATGTCAATCCAAGTTCTTTTTAAGAATAGCACGCAAAAGTGTTCCCAAAGTTCTATTGACAACTTCAGTTTGTCCATCCGTTTGAGGATGACAAGTAGTAGAAAACAACAATTTTGTGCCAAGTTTAGCCCATAAAGTATTCCAAAAGTAACTCAAGAATTTAACATCGCGACCAGAAACAATAGTCCTAGGCATTCCATGCAACCTAGCGACTTCTCTAAAGAACAAATCCGCAATGTTTGAAGCATCATCGGTTTTATGACAAGCTATAAAATGTGCCATCTTAGAGAATCTATCCACAACAACAAAAATAGAATCCCTCCCCTTCTTAGTCCTAGGCAACCCCAAAATAAAGTCCATAGAAATGTCAATCCAAGTTCTTTTTAAGAATAGCACGCAAAAGTGTTCTCAAAGTTCTATTGACAACTTCAGTTTGTCCATCCGTTTGAGGATGACAAGTAGTAGAAAACAACAATTTTGTGCCAAGTTTAGCCCATAAAGTCTTCCAAAAGTAACTCAAGAATTTAACATCGCGACCAGAAACAATAGTCCTAGGCATGCCATGCAACCTAACGACTTCTCTAAAGAACAAATCCGCAATGTTTGAAGCATCATCGGTTTTATAACAAGCTATAAAATGTGCCATCTTAGAGAATCTATCCACAACAACAAAAATAGAATCCCTCCCCTTCTTAGTCCTAGGCAACCCCAAAATAAAGTCCATAGAAATGTCAATCCAAGTTCTTTTTAAGAATAGCACGCAAAAGTGTTCCAAAGTTCTATTGACAACTTCAGTTTGTCCATCCGTTTGAGGATGACAAGTAGTAGAAAACAACAATTTTGTGCCAAGTTTAGCCCATAAAGTCTTCCAAAAGTAACTCAAGAATTTAACATCGCGACCAGAAACAATAGTCCTAGGCATGCCATGCAACCTAACGACTTCTCTAAAGAACAAATCCGCAATGTTTGAAGCATCATCGGTTTTATGACAAGCTATAAAATGTGCCATCTTAGAGAATCTATCCACAACAACAAAAATAGAATCCCTCCCCTTCTTAGTCCTAGGCAACCCCAAAATAAAGTCCATAGAAATGTCAATCCAAGTTCTTTTTAAGAATAGCACGCAAAAGTGTTCTCAAAGTTCTATTGACAACTTCAGTTTGTCCATCCGTTTGAGGATGACAAGTAGTAGAAAACAACAATTTTGTGCCAAGTTTAGCCCATAAAGTCTTCCAAAAGTAACTCAAGAATTTAACATCGCGACCAGAAACAATAGTCCTAGGCATTCCATGCAACCTAGCGACTTCTCTAAAGAACAAATCCGCAATGTTTGAAGCATCATCGGTTTTATGACAAGCTATAAAATGTGCCATCTTAGAGAATCTATCCACAACAACAAAAATAGAATCCCTCCCCTTCTTAGTCCTAGGCAACCCCAAAATAAAGTCCATAGAAATGTCAATCCAAGTTCTTTTTAAGAATAGCACGCAAAAGTGTTCTCAAAGTTCTATTGACAACTTCAGTTTGTCCATCCGTTTGAGGATGACAAGTAGTAGAAAACAACAATTTTGTGCCAAGTTTAGCCCATAAAGTATTCCAAAAGTAACTCAAGAATTTAACATCGCGACCAGAAACAATAGTCCTAGGCATGCCATGCAACCTAACGACTTCTCTAAAGAACAAATCCGCAATGTTTGAAGCATCATCGGTTTTATAACAAGCTATAAAATGTGCCATCTTAGAGAATCTATCCACAACAACAAAAATAGAATCCCTCCCCTTCTTAGTCCTAGGCAACCCCAAAATAAAGTCCATAGAAATGTCAATCCAAGTTCTTTTTAAGAATAGCACGCAAAAGTGTTCCAAAGTTCTATTGACAACTTCAGTTTGTCCATCCGTTTGAGGATGACAAGTAGTAGAAAACAACAATTTTGTGCCAAGTTTAGCCCATAAAGTCTTCCAAAAGTAACTCAAGAATTTAACATCGCGACCAGAAACAATAGTCCTAGGCATGCCATGCAACCTAACGACTTCTCTAAAGAACAAATCCGCAATGTTTGAAGCATCATCGGTTTTATGACAAGCTATAAAATGTGCCATCTTAGAGAATCTATCCACAACAACAAAAATAGAATCCCTCCCCTTCTTAGTCCTAGGCAACCCCAAAATAAAGTCCATCGAAATGTCAATCCAAGTTCTTTTTAAGAATAGCACGCAAAAGTGTTCCCAAAGTTCTATTGACAACTTCAGTTTGTCCATCCGTTTGAGGATGACAAGTAGTAGAAAACAACAATTTTGTGCCAAGTTTAGCCCATAAAGTATTCCAAAAGTAACTCAAGAATTTAACATCGCGACCAGAAACAATAGTCCTAGGCATTCCATGCAACCTAGCGACTTCTCTAAAGAACAAATCCGCAATGTTTGAAGCATCATCGGTTTTATGACAAGCTATAAAATGTGCCATCTTAGAGAATCTATCCACAACAACAAAAATAGAATCCCTCCCCTTCTTAGTCCTAGGCAACCCCAAAATAAAGTCCATAGAAATGTCAATCCAAGTTCTTTTTAAGAATAGCACGCAAAAGTGTTCTCAAAGTTCTATTGACAACTTCAGTTTGTCCATCCGTTTGAGGATGACAAGTAGTAGAAAACAACAATTTTGTGCCAAGTTTAGCCCATAAAGTCTTCCAAAAGTAACTCAATATTTAACATCGCGACCAGAAACAATAGTCCTAGGCATGCCATGCAACCTAACGACTTCTCTAAAGAAAAAATCCGCAATGTTTGAAGCATCATCGGTTTTATAACAAGCTATAAAATGTGCCATCTTAGAGAATCTATCCACAACAACAAAAATAGAATCCCTCCCCTTCTTAGTCCTAGGCAACCCCAAAATAAAGTCCATAGAAATGTCAATCCAAGTTCTTTTTAAGAATAGCACGCAAAAGTGTTCCAAAGTTCTATTGACAACTTCAGTTTGTCCATCCGTTTGAGGATGACAAGTAGTAGAAAACAACAATTTTGTGCCAAGTTTAGCCCATAAAGTATTCCAAAAGTAACTCAAGAATTTAACATCGCGACCAGAAACAATAGTCCTAGGCATGCCATGCAACCTAACGACTTCTCTAAAGAACAAATCCGCAATGTTTGAAGGCATCATCGGTTTTATGACAAGCTATAAAATGTGTC
>NW_027331094.1:0-407 GCF_022965805.1 Primulina eburnea
TAAGAAGGGGATGGATTCTATTTTCGTTGTTGTGGATAGATTCTCTAAGATGGCACATTTTATAGCTTGTCATAAAATCGATGATGATGCTTCAAACATTGCGGATTGTTCTTTAGAGAAGTCGGTAGGTTGCATGGCATGCCTAGGACTATTGTTTCTGGTCGCGATGTTAAATTCTTGAGTTACTTTTGGAATACTTTATGGTCTAAACTTGGCACAAAATTGTTGTTTTCTACTACTTGTCATCCTCAAACGGATGGACAAACTGAAGTTGTCAATAGAACTTTGGGAACACTTTTGCGTGCTATTCTTAAAAAGAACTTGGATTGACATTTCTATGGACTTTATTTTGGGGTGCCTAGGACTAAGAAGGGGATGGATTCTATTTTCGTTGTTGTGGATAGATT
>NW_027331095.1:0-10531 GCF_022965805.1 Primulina eburnea
CTGAAAGACTTTGATTGTGAGATCAAGTACTATCCAGGGAAATCCAATGCAGCAGCAGATGCGCTGATTCGAAAGGTATGTGCACTATCCTTATCGACGATAGGTGTCTCGAATTTGATTGAAGACTGCTATTTGTCTGGATTAGCTTTTGAAGCAGATTGTCAGCCTCTGAGATTAAGTGCGATTCGAGCTGAACCATAATTGATAGTGAGAATCAAAGAGGCACAGAAAGGTGATCAGAATATACAGAAGTCGATTGCTATGGTTAAAGCGGGACATCGATCGGAATACCAGGTTCAAAATGGTATTTTGTATGTGAATAATCGTTTGGTTGTGCCGAATGCTTCGGATTTGAAACAGCGAATACTGACAGAAGCACACAACAGTCGTTTTAGCATTCATCCTGGTGGCAGGAAAATGTATAATGATTTGAAGACACAATATTGGTGGAAACAAATGAAATCTTATGTGACTGAATTTGTAGCCAAGTGTCTGAATTACCAACAGGTGAAAGCTGAAAGAAAGAAACCAGGAGGATTATTACAGAGTTTGTCCATTCCTGAATGGAAATGGGATCACATTTCCATGGATTTTGTGACACAGTTACGAGATCCTCCAGAGGTTGTGATGCGATTTGGGTCGTGATTGACAGATTGACCAAATCTGCATTTTTATTCCATACAGAATGACGTATAGATATGATCAGATGGCCGATATTTATGTTCGGGAAGTGGTTAAACTGCACGGAGTGCCGAAGTCGATTGTTTCAGACCGAGATCCTCGGTTTACTTCGCACTTCTGGCAGAGCTTGCAGCAAGCTCTAGGTACGAAGTTACATCTGAGTACCGCATATCATCCTCAGACTGATGGACAGTCAGAACAAACGATTCAGACATTGGAATATATGCTGAGAGCTGTAGTGCTTGATTTTAGTACTAATTGGCAAGATGCATTGCCTCTTTGCGAGTTTTCGTACAACAACAGCTATCAGACGAGTATTGAGATGGCTCATTTTGAAGCATTGTACGGAAAAAAATGCAGATCCCCTCTTTATTGAGATGATATCTCTGAAGTTCCTGAGACTGGACCTGATATGATCAGAGACATGACTGAGAAAGTGAAATTGATTCAGAAGAAAATGAAGGCAGCTCAAGACCGACAAGCCAAATATGCCAACCTTCGACGACGACCGTTGGTATTTGAGGTAGGAGACCGAGGATTCCTGAAGATTTCTCCTTTCAGAGGTGTTGTCAGATTTGGCAAGAAAGGAAAATTGTCTCCGAGATATGTTGGTCCTTGTGAGATTCTCGAAAAGATAGGAGATCGTGCCTATCGACTTGCCTTGCCGCCTTCATTATCGGAAATATATGATGTCTTTCATGTATCGATGCTGCGGAAATATCTTCCTGATGATTCTCATGTGATTCAACCAGACGAGACCGAGCTGGATGAGACATTGAGTTATGTCGAGAAACCAATCCGGATTATTGATCGTAAAGAAAAACAGCTCAGAACAAAGACGATTCCTCTTTTAAAGTTCAATGGACTCGTCATGGCGTGGAAGAAGCCACTTGGGAGACTGAATCAGATATGAGACAAGAATTCCCAGCATTGTTTCACTGATGTAAATTCTTATACAGTTTTGTATATATACTCCTTATTGATACGAATGAGATGTTTGTGATTTCGAGGACGAAATCGTATCTTAGGGGAGGAGAAATGTAATGAGCCCACCTGTTGTGGGGACCCGACGCTAATCAAGTTCTTAATCATTATTGGGACTAATTAATCAATTATAAAACAGGGTCTAAATTTTTTTTTTAATGCGGAACGTAGTGAAATCAAACTAATATACATATCAGTATATATTACAATACAAGTCCTGTACTGCATGCATTCAAACTAAACTAAGGTTTAACAACTAATGTCAAGTGTTCAAACCCTATTATACATCATAATCAAAGTCCGTAGTCTCCACTCTAATCACGATCTCTCTCTTCATCTCCTGGACCCTGATCCTGCCCCACCTGTTGTCATGTACACATATAAACAAGACAACAGCCGGATAACTCCGGTGAGAATAAATCCCAGTGTAAATCAACGAAACATGCAATCATATAAACAAATATAAAGCATGTAATCAGGTAACAGGTATATGTATCACAATCTGAAACATAATCAATCATAAAACTGTCTAACATATACGTGACTCCACGTCTCAGACTAGACCCAATCCTAGTCTAGGGATCCCGATTTCCAAATGTGGTGTTCCTATATCGAATTCCCTAATAGAAGGAACTCTGATCCTATTACTCGATATAACCAAATATGGTGTTCCTATATCGAATTCCGTAATAGAAGAATTCCAATCCTATTTACTCGATATAACCAACATCCGGTGTCCTGACCTAACCGTCATGGACTGTAGTTCTATCGATAATATCCTATCTTGAGACATCGTGCAATGTTCCCGTGGCGATTCCACCACTATCAGAAACTTCTGTCACAAGATTCGTCATCTACTACCTGTTATCTATAAGTCAAGAGAACAAGTACATCAATCAAATCAATGCAAATATCAATGCAATAAAGTAAATTATGTGATTTAGGGAAACTCAAATCTAAACCGATTCAATTCGATCTCTCAATACCACATTGACTTATACCTTTCTTTCGTAGTGTCGGTCTGGAATTTAAACTCTGTCAATCCCTCAATCTGGCACTGGCAATATTAATAATATCATATCAATATACTGCCTAAATCAATACCAATCTGATCAATCTGGATTTAATTCAAAATCAACGGCATAACGGTACAATTTCAATATCCCCGTCAATACAATATCTTCATATCACAGTTACAATCCATAACCCATATCCAATACAATCCGTAATCCAATCACAATTCAAATTTGTCTGGTATAAATCAATATACCCTAAAAATTCATAACAATTCCATAATCAGTCTGTTTCTTAATCTGACTTCGATTCTATGATGTCTAATATGCCAAGAACAACATATATGAGTTCCATTCAATTCTGACAATATCATAATTCTAAAACATGTCAAAACGTAGTAAAACTTACGTCCAGTTGTAGCTTACGTCGATAGGAACTCAATACCGAAGTCGGATTCAAAATCAGACGGACGGATTCCTCACAAAAGGCGTAAGGATTTTCAGAAACTTCCCCTGACCCTTTTCTCGATTTCTTACTGATTCTGAAGGCTTTCATACGTTTGTTTATATATATATATATATATATACCATGCATGATTTCCAAAACGTGGCCCCTTCCTTCGCAAAACACGTCGCACCGCGGGTGCGGTAGCTTCAAGACCTCGGGTGCGCTCATGCTTCGGCAGTCTTTTCATTTTCTGAATTTCCACGACCGCGGGTGCGGTCTCGTTTGCACCGCGGGTGCGGTCATGCACCGTGGGTGCGGTCTTGTTTCTTACCGCGGGTGCGGTCTCAGTTTTTCAAAAATTGCTATCCTACTGGACATGCACCGCGGGTGCGGTGTCTTCCTGAGCGCGGGTTCGGTGTTGCTTCGGCAACACATTCTAAAATTCAAAATAAATAGCAGCACATTATCTTAACGTGTCTCAGTTGGCCCTTTCGTAATAACGTTAACTTATAAGTCAATAATCCTTGATTAACAGTGATTAATTCTTGGGCATTAGAGGGTGGTACATAACTGAACTGACCAGTAACTGGCGACCGGGTGAAATAATGCTCCCATGATAGTGAGATGGCCACAAGCAATATCGCATAAATCTCAAAATGAATGTTTGCACGTAATATAATTAACTAACATAATTAATATGAACAATTTCGTGTACTTGCGATATTTAAAAATACATATATGGCTTGATTGAAGAGTGAAAGAAGATATAAACATGCATTGGTTTGTTTTGACAGAAAACAAACGAAATAACGACGCGGCGCGGCGGAGACGAAGTGCTCTTCACTTTCTCACTTTTTCTCTCTTAATTCTTTTAAACCAAGCATGCACCATTATTATTATAATAGCGTAAAAATCGTAAACGTGATGCATGAACATTTAAAAATATCATGATTTGTGCTCAGGGCGCTGCCAGGACCAAAATCTCACCCCGGGTGCAAAATGACCATTTTCCCCTGGAAACCCAAAAATTATCGTGTTAACCCTGAACCTCTAAAATCGACCCGAAGTTTACCAAACTTCTTAAAATGTCCCAAAACATTTTTTGTAAAACCATTCTTAGACATAAACCAGATCCCCTTTCATAACTTAACCGAGTCATTTTAAAACTTGGACCGGGGTCTCGATTTTAACCCGTATCAACTCGAAACCCAACCAAATTTTCCTAAACTTAAACCATAACTTAAAAACATATAACTAAACCATATCCTACCCAAACCAGACCCTATATGATCCTTTAAACCATCGAATTACCTGCTGTAACCTCCTGAAATTTCTGCACATCCTTATCCCAAAACTCTAAGTTATGAACCCAAGCCTTAATTTCGATACTAGCCTACACCAGCCCCAAACAGACCCGAACCAACCAACCTAGGGCCTTGACCGAACCCTCTTGAACTAGTTTAGCCCTGTATAACCAACCCATGCACCAAACCATGCATACCCTTTGATCTTGTCCTCTAAACTTTGCGCTTGGGGTTTCTTGCACCCATATTCGGTAAGCCACCCCCAGCACTACACCAGATGTGCGAGCCCCTCCTAGGATCATGACTCACTCCTTTGACACCCTCTGGACGTAGCCCCATGAGCCGTACCTAACCTACACCCTCAAGGACCAAAACCGAACACTATCCCCCTTGAAAACAAAAATCATTCTGCCCTCTTGTTGCTGATGTTCCAGACCTGGATATTTCATCTAAAGGACCATTAAACACTCTGAAAATCATTCCCATAATATCCCTAACCCGACAGCCCCATTCAAACTATTAAAAACGTGAAACCCATGTCAAGAATCACCCCTTTTTTTTCAAACTTTGAATAAATCGCACACACAATAGATCGGTACATGATTGATCAAATACATTAAATTCAGTATAATATTGACGTGTATGATGCGAGAATAAAGATACAAGCGTGCCTTGATGATTTGAAGACAAGAATGATGCAGATGGAGATCCCGAAGGAGTTTTTCTTTAGCAAAACAAGAGGCCACCAAAGCCTTCAGCTGCTGGTTCTAAAACCGAGGGTGAGAGGTTCTGAATGGAGGTGTCGGCTATGCAAAATAATTTGGGTTAGGTTTAGATGATAATTAGGAAATATTTAAATAGCTAACAACCAACTAATGGGCTTAATTTTGATAATTACAAGTTTAAAAAGGATTTTAATCCCAACAAGCATAAAAATAGGCCCATTAAGTCCAAACTCACTCCCGAAAAATATTTCATGTTGGAAAGTTTTTAAAAATATTAGCCGAACTCTCAAAACGACCCCCAATTCGATAAAATTATCGTACCGCTAAAAATTAAAATGATGCGGGTAAAAATACCAAAGCCCCCATTTTCGAAAAATATATTTAAAAAATTCTTTAAATTAATTAAAAAAAATAAATCGTGTAATAAAATAATTTTCTGAAAATTCTCCGGTCTTCGCTACTCGATCGAATGCAATTTAAAAATCTTAATGCACGAACTTTTAAAGTTTCATGAAACAAATTCTATCTTGCATGAATTATGCCTAATATGCATAAAAATAATTTAACATAAATTAATGAAATAAACATGCATTTAATGCTTCAAAACATTTAAATAAAATACAAAGAAGTTTAATAACTTGCATGCATGCGAAATTTTTAAATTATATTTACTAACATGCTAAATTACCACTTCTTAAATAAGTCTTTATTAACTTTTCTCAATATTCTATCTCCAGTCCGGCCTCACTTATTTAACTGAAAAGATAACAATTAAACTACTGCGTAAAATAAATAAATTTAAAGAAAAGAATTTAAATACTCATGCAATAAAAAAATTATTTTAATTTAAATACTAGAAATTATGCATGGCTTATACGTAGTCTGGTTACTGATTTTACAACTCTCCTCCCTTAAAAGAAATTTCGTCCTCGAAATTCGCTTATCCTCGATAAACAAAAGTTTAGATTCTTATTTCTAGAATCCGAATAATTCACGCTTCCGATGTGCTACTCTGATAAGATAAATATTAAGCTGTCCTTACGTCTCCTCAATCCTAAATAAATTTGTCTACTAAAATCCGCTCTTGTGAATCACAACTTAAAACAACTTATGGTGACTTAGTTCTATTAAACTATAGTCCCGAATTCTGACTTGTCCCGCAATTTCTCATACTAGAGATGGTTGTCGAAATTTAACGCACATTACTTTCCATATATTATACCCAAGATGTTCATTGACCTATTATATTCCAATATTGAAATCTTAATAGTATCCCTTCTTAACTTTATTGAACTCAAGATATGTTAAAGCTTCAAGTCCAAGTATTGACATTCATGCAGTTCGACTTAGGAGATCTTAGTAAAGCAATTAAAATTTAAACCTTATCTCAACCCCATAATAATATTAGACTAAGATCCTTGAATCGAATCTTTATCCTACCGCACCCAACTTACATAACCTAACTATTTAGAAGTACATCGAAATATAACGTAGTTGCAAATCTTAAGTTCGAGTAGTCTTAATCCATAAAACCCAAAATATACGGCACCGATCTTCCACCTAAATAATAAAATTATTCTAGGACCAATTACATGCTTAAACTATTTCCCTTTTAATTAGAATATAGCTGAGACCTAAGACCCTTGGACTTTCCTTATTGAAGCGAATGTCGCATTCTTACGTATCCTTAATGCTCAATTAATACTAGCGTATAAAACTTAATAAGTTCTCCTATGATAATGATGTGCTAAATCTAATAAATCGACTTCACTTATATCCCATAAATTTTAGAATCCCCATATCAAGATTTCAGATTTCTTACTCGATAAAAATCTTAATATTCGTTTTTTGATAACCTATGATGAACACAACTCGTTTCTTTTGGTTTTTATCTCACCTAAAATTTTCGTACGAACACCTATTTCATAAACTTAAAATTCAAGTTTACGCGACCCAAATAGTATTAGATAACATAATCTCAACACACATATTCACTTATTCTCAAGTTTCTCAATGACTTGCAAAAATTTCTCAAGACAAGATGTCTACCTCAATTCTTACTTGCATCTATCGAGTAACCTAACCATCAATCATACCCAACTTCCTAGAAAGATCAAATTCCAAAAAAAGTACTAACTGTTAAGATCATGACTAAAACTTATGACACCTCAAACTTAAGTTACCAACAACTCGTTATCTCAATGTCTACTCTTATAACTTAACTAACTGATCAATTTTACCTTAAATCATCATCACGTTAAATTCTTAATTTTCCAAAACGTTATTTCACTAACGCTTAAATTTTCAAGCCCGAGATTGATTCATCCTACAACTTGATTACCATTCGTTATAACATTATAACCCAGATATCTAAAGGTTTTAAATATCCTTCAAGCCCAATTCACCTAAAATTCCTATCATTCAAGCCATTCAATTCTCATTTACTGATAAACTAGTCTTCAAATTTCTTAAAATTACAAAATTAATTCTTAGTTTCCTCGAAATTTATCCAATTCTTTTATCAATCTCGAAAATTCCACAATTACTCATAATTCTTCGGCGTTCCCAATTTCATTTATATGTTACCCGTATCATAAGATTCAATAGCCTTAATTTTATTAAACCCAAAATTATTTTCCCTAACCAGCCTTACATTTCTATAAATACTTAAAATCCCAAGTGCTCCTCAAAAGTTCGTATTTAATCCTCAAAATTTCGGACTTTGCAATTTGGCTCTTAAAGTTCTCAAAATTACATTTTTGGCTCTACAACCATTCAAAATTTGCATTTTTGTCCCCATAAAATTTTTGACTTAGCCTTATTAAATCTTAAAATTCTCGAAACTCGGAATTAAATCCCAAAATTCGGTAAATTCGGAGATAGTCCCTTAGAATTTTATTTTCTAACTTAGGTCCTCAAATCATTGGTTATTACAATTAGGTCCTCAAAATTCTCAATTTCTGCAATTCAATCCTTAAATTCGACTATGTAGAGCATGCATCCTAAATAAATTCTCATAATTAACCTTACATTTTAATAGATACTTAAAATCCTCATATTGTACATTTATAATCCTAAAGATTGTCGTAGTTTTCGAATCGCTATTGCTTATATGAAATCCTCAAGAATTCACTCGACTAGCAACCAAGAACCATCAATAATTTCTTAGAAATTCTACAAGTCCCCAAAAACATTCATAATTTTCAAGATTAACTTATGACCCATTAGGAGAACATCAGTACTGTTGACCCAAAAATTAATATAGTCAAATGACTTCCAACATTTCCTAATGACCAATACAAAATTCTTATCATTTAACCCATCAAATTATCGTTTATTGCTAAACCAGTCCCCAATTTCGGTAATAATTGCAAAATAAATTCTTAATTTTTTCCGAAAAAAATTTCAATTGGTCCTAAATTTCGAAAATTCTTTAAATAATCCATACATTTTTATCATTTTAAATTTCTTTCTACGTGTTTCCCATAGCATAATTTAAAAAATTTTTATCTTATTTACCCAAGAATCAATTCCTATAACCAATCTTACCTTTCATCAAAACTTTAAATCCCAATTTATACATTTTTATATTCCCAAAGTCGTTGGAATCCTCGAATAATTATCACTTATGAGTAATTACCAAAAATTAATTCAATTAGTAACCACGAATCATAAATGTTTTCTTAGAAAATCTACGTGTCCCAAAGGAATTCATAATATTCATGATTAACTTACGGCCCACAAAGTAGAATGTCAATACTAAAACCCAAAAATCAACATAGTCAAATTCCACCACAAGGCCAACATGCATAATTTCATTATTTCTTTTAAATTCAAATAAATACTGCATAATCAAAATCCGAACGTAAAATTTTTCATGAAACATGCTGTTAAAATATTTCATGCTTTAAACAAAGTGCGTAAATGTAAAACTTACAGACCGAAGACGTGACTTCATGAGCTTCTCGAGATCAGTAGTAGTACAACCCTTAACAGAACTATTGCTCTGATACCAGCAATAACGGCCCGAAAATTCGTGTTTGAAAATTTGCGGAAAATTAAAAATTTTCTTTTTAAAATAATTAAAATGCCTCATTCATAACATAAACTGATAAATCAAGTTTAATATTCAAAATGACAGCGGAAGTAAATATTTGTTTGAAAAATAACAATTTCAGAATAATCCAACAAAAGATAAAATATTTGAGCAAAAATGGTAAATGCTAAAATGAGGTCCTCGGGTTCCATTACTGCCGACCCAAGCTAGCTCACTGGTCCCCGCCCTCGGTCCCGACCTCATCAGTACCTACAACAATCAAGTCTAGTGAGCCTAAAGACTCAGCATGCATATATCGTAGATAACGAGTAGATAATATAGTAAAATTGCATGAGAGTAAAAATATCATGTCATGAGCAATTATAATACGTGCATAACTGAACTGAAAATCATAGTGAAAATTTTTGCTCCTTGGAGCCCTGTACTGAAATAGCATGTAATAATTTTCTGTTGAGATTATGGTCTACGCAACTGGCCCGTGCACTGAACTGAACTGACCGGTAATTGGCGACCGGATAATACAATGCTCCCATGACGGGTAACTAGCGACCGGGTGAAGTAATGAACGTCTGATCAGACTAATGCCACAGTATACTGGGTGGTACATAACTGAACTGACCGGTAACTGGCGATCGGGTGAAATAATGCTCCCATGATAGTGAGATGGTCACAAGCAATATCGCATATATCTCAAAATGAATGTTTGCACGTAATATAATTAACCAACATAATTAAATATGAACAATTTCGATCTTCTTGCATTAAAATCATGTACTTGCGATATTTAAAAATACCTATATGGCCTGATTGAAGAGTGAAAGAAGATATAAACATGAATTGGTTTGTTTTGACAGAAAACAAACGAAATAACGACGCGGCGCGGCGGAGACGGAGTGCTCTTCACTTTCTCACTTTTTTTCTCTTAATTCCTTTAAATCAAGCATGCACCATAATTATTATAATAGCGTAAAAATCGTAAACGTGATGCATAAACATTTAAAAATATCATGATTTGTGCTCAGGGCGCTTCCAAGACCAAAATCTCACCCCGGGTGCAAAATGACCATTTTGCCCCTGGAAACCAAAAAATTATCGTTTTAACCCTGAGCCTCTAAAATCGACCCGAAGCTTACCAAACTTCTTAAAATGTCCCAAAACATTTTTTTTTAAAACCATTCTTAGACATAAACCCGAGCCCCTTTCTTAACTTAACCGATTCATTTTAAATCTTGGACCGGGGTCCCGATTTTAACCCGTATCGACTCGAAACTCAACCGAATTTTCCCAAACTTAAACCATAACTTAAAAACATACAACTA
>NW_027331096.1:0-100000 GCF_022965805.1 Primulina eburnea
TATTTTTCCTTACATCCAGACATGATAGATCTCAACATAAGACGCCCTACCCCGAATATGTTAGACTCGTAAAATCAAAAGTAATATTTCTCATAACATGAAAAGTTGAAGTTTTAGTTCTCAAATAAGTGATTCAAACAGCCTTCCACGTTCATTTTACATTGCCTTTTAACAGAAGGATTAAGATTGATCCATGTTTTCTTATCTTTTTTCCGTGCTTCGAATTTTTTAAGGGAAAAAATGTTACTAATCCCACTGATATAAATTTTGTGTGCCACAATCAACTAAAGGCAGTTGAGATTATAAAACACAATGCCCACGTCAAAGGTTTTAACTTCTACTTTCAAATTGAGATACAATCAAAGAAGGCAAAGGTATAATCAAGACCAACAGCTTATTGAACAATGCGTTCCAGGAATAAAACAAAGAGTAATAAGAACTCGGTTCAGTCTTCCAGTTCCTACGCTGGGTAACAATTATGCAAAAGATAATTTAAGATTTCAGTCAAGCAATTAGATATGCATGGAATCTCGATTTATGAGGATGTTAGCATACGGTAGTTCCTAGACAGCAGATCCTAGAAATTGGATATTTAATCTAAAAGACCAAAGATAATGTGTAGAGCTTTCCTATACAACAAGCAAAAGAGAATTTTCCTCGGTTTCAAAGTTATTTAATCACGGCTGAGAGATTTCTAGAAGAACAAACTGCAATAATAACACGGTGAGGGGTATAACTAGATTTTAGAAAATACTTTCCACAGAATTCTAAATCAGAGGAGATGCGGTGCTTACATTGGCAGGATTCATGGAAGGTCCCGTATAACTCGAACCTGCAACAATTAGCGAAACAGTCGACATGGAAAGCAACCAATTCTTGATAACTAGGTTCCTCGGACCCTTTATCACAATGAGAAGTACTGCAAAAGTGATTATGAAAGTCAAGACGCCCTCAGCTATTGCTCCGGTGTGCAAATCAACCTTTAAATAAGGACCTCCAAGCATGTGTTTGTACTTAATGGGCATAGCCTCCGAAATCGCGAGGACGCCACCAACTGCACCAGCTGCCTGTCAAGGATACAACAGACAGATAGAATATTTTGTAAACGCAACCCGAAGAAAATTAAACTTCCAACCAAACATTGTCATGGGCTCATTGATTTCTACAAGTGGATGCGAAAAAAATGTTAACCAGCACATAAAAATCTTGCTGAAGTACAACCTCGTAAACATACTTCTATTACAAGTCTGTATACCACATCTTGCCACGGGTTTAAAGGTAGTCTGTGTCAAAAACTAATCGTACACAAAATGATGCTATCATCATTAAATATATGACCAAAAAAACTTCATCTTAACATAAGATTGTAACCAGCTAAACACAATCTTTTTTTTTTTTTGAAACTAGCTAAACACAATTAAATACTTGTAATTGCTATTCAAAGCTCAAAAACAAGATTACAATAAACTAAAAGTGAGTAATTTGCGTGTTATACGATTCCAACGACTTTTTAAACTAGAAAGAAAAATAAAATCGATCGTAGTTATAAATGATGAAGCTCTGATATAACAGAGATACTTTGTTAGATAAACAAAGCAATCAACAAGAAAGAATAAATCCATGAAGCAACAAGAGGACTTGAATCCAATATGTAACTTCAAATAGTCTAATTGCCATTTATTTTTAAAATTAAATTTTGGTGTTATCAGTACTAATCACATTGTTCTTACACCAAATGATAAACATATAATTCAATTTTTTGTACAATTTTCTAAAAAAACGATTTTTTTGCTATATCCCATCCCCTTCCAATTCAAGCTCAAGGAATTGGAAAATGGTTTAATCCATCCATCACAATTCTTTCGATCGATGACGAAAAAGAGCAGTGAATCCATTTACATACCTGAGCAGGAAACCGAAGCGCCGCAGAAATAAGAGAATCGGCGCCCCCAAGCCCGGCCGCGTAGAACGCAGCTGTGGCGGTAGGGTTGAACGTCGCGCCGCCCATCAAATCTCCAACGAAGCCGAATATAAACAACAGCACGAAAACAAGGAACGTGGTGATAAAAAGCGTCGGGAGGCCAGGGGCCACGCTCAGCGCCGAAGCTATGACGTACGTGGCGGCACCCAGCCCCGACGCGCAGAAAATCCACATGAACGTCAGCACCCCATCGGCCACCGCCGCCCTGATCGCCCCCATCTCCGATTCTACTCCTCTGAAACTACCTGTAAAATCAAGAAACGATGAATTCCGTGTTTATATGCTACGGCGGAAGAAGAAAATGAACTGGGAGCTAATCGGGTGACTCAACCACCTTGCTTTCACCTACCCACCAACAAGAAACGGGGTGGTGTTACTGAGTGAAAGAGAGTAGGAATCGGCTGCTGCAAATCTTGTAGATATGATATTGTTACAACATTTGTATTATATACACGAAATCGTTGAAATTTGGAGAGCTTGAGATACGGTGGTTCGATGATTAATCAATCCAATAATCAAAAAAATATGTCAATCATTTCTTTTCCTATTCACTTGTGACGAATTTTTATATTGATATTCACGATAAAAATAATATTTTTAATATTAAAAATAATATTTTTCTTAAATAATCTAAATAAGATATATGTCTCACAAAATATGATTGGTGAGACCGTCTCACACAAATTAGAAACCGAAGATTAAATATTTTCACGAGTGTATTTGATAATTACTAGTATTAGTTTTTTTCTTGAATCAAAAAAATTCTTATTTTATTCAAATAATAGAGAAAAAGCACTTTTAGTTCTCATACTTTCATATCAAAATAATTTTGGTCCCTAAACATTTGAACGTAAAATTTTTAGTCTTTAAACTTAGAAAATTGCAACAAAATTAGTAATTGCCATTTATTTTATGGTTAAATATATTTTTGGAGACTAATTTATTATATTTATTAAACTATAGGGACCAAAATTAATCATGAAACTCTCATTTTTTATTTTAGTTTTAAAAACAATTTTTTTCATGTTTTAATATAAAATAAAACATAAAAAATCATTACTATTTTATTTTAAAAATAAATTTGATCACTTAGTTTAAAAATTATCAAATGATAATGTAGTAATTTTAATAAGTTTGAAAGTTCTAATAATCTTATCTAAAAAATAATAATAATGATATTACATTAATATTTAAGCAAATTTAAAATTATCTATACTATTCTATACTATTATATTAAGTGTGAGGGCCTTAGGGCACCCACATTGGTTAACATACCAATGTGGGTGGAGGTGTTATTAATTTTTTGTGCCAAGTCAGCAGAAAAATTCATCGGAATGAACGCCGTTAATCCGAAATTTGCGACGGTTTTTCAAAAACCGTCGCAAATTCAAAAGCGTCGCATATTTCGAATTTCTTTAAAAAAAAATTGCAATCGGCGACGGTTTTTCAAAAACCGTCGCAAAAAGCGACGGATTAGAGAGAAAGGGAATATGTAATTTTTTTTTGATGTAATTCTCTTTTCAATTATCGTAATTCGTTTTCATTGTATTTTGTGGTATTTTTAAAGAGATTGTGTTGAATAATATTTCAAAAAAAAAAAAATTCCAATTTTTTTTTTCGTTTCTTAATAATATTTTAATGAATATTGGAATGAAGTTATTTGTAAAATAATAATAGTACTTATTTTTAGTAATAGTTGTTGTAATATTTTAAAAATATTAGAAAGATATTGAAATAATTAAAAATAAAAAATAAGTGAGTAAGTGGATAGTGGGACCCATAAATAATGAAAGTTGAAATTAAATGAATGTGGGTGTGTGTTAATAATGGGGAAGTGTTAATGTAATGAATATGTGGCTCGTGGACCCCATCATTTTTTATGAGATGGAGAGTTATTAACATGGATTAATTCCGACGGATGCGGATGCCCTTAGAATAACTACCTTTGAGGACACCAAAATATTTAATTCCATAATTACCCTTCTTATCATACTAAAAACATTTTCAAGTCACTCCATAAAATCGAACAACTTTTCTAAATCGAAAATAATTTCGTGTTAATTATTTAATATTATTTAATCAAATTAAAAATAATAATAGCACATGCAATGCATGTGCATCTTTTACTAGTATTTATAAAAAAATTAAAAGTTAGTATGCGAACTAATAAATATTATAATCATGAAATTTTTTGATAAAAAATTATCCATCGTTTATAATTTGTTATTCAGAATGCTTTATTACATAAGTTTTTAACTACAAATTTTAATTAATTTTGATCTGTTCATCTAAGTTTTCTTTGTGTATATAATTTATGAAGAAAATTAATATAATTTTTTGTTCATATATATGATTAATATATATTTATATTGTAGATGTTCTATTATTTAGCTTCTTTTCTTTGCCAAAATTTTAGAAATGCAATCTATTAAAATTAAAATTTTCGGAAGGTTAAAAACCAAAATTTCCACATTATATATCAAAATCACTCAAATTTTGCTACATCCATAGTGGCGTGGTACATAGATATCTATCAATAAATAAAATAATGAGTAGATCTCTTGTGAATGATCTTGTGGACCTATTTCTCATGAGACAGGTAGATCTGATTCATACTCAATATTAATAACAATACTTTTAGAATAAAAATTAATAATTTATCATAAATCAAATTGTGTCGAAGACTCGTCTCACAATTGACACGTTAAAAAATCTCACCTAAATTTTTGTGGAGAAAAACAAACTCAGATTTTGATGGAAAAAAATTTACTCGAATTTTGATTGTTAGGCAGGTAGTACCGGCCGTTCGGCCGCTTGGGGTCCTAGTGGACCACTGCTGCCGTCCAAGTGTTACGCCGGCAAATATCTCCTTTCTTTTATAATAGCAGCTTGTTGGGCTTTCTTCACTGTTTCTTGGGTTGACTTAGACACCTACTTGCTACTCCTAGCGAGGGGTTTTTTTTTGGGAGAATTGGGAATCAGTACCCAATCCACTTTCATTTTGGTTTCAACTCCCTGGTAAGAGAAAAGTTATTAAACTATCCCAAAATACCCTTTTTCTTTTATTTAAATTATATGATTTTCTTTTCTAATTATCGGCCCATCATGCTTCCGTAAAATAAAATAAATTTTATACCTTTTTGACCGGAGTACCACCGGGTTATATCCACCGTATTTTACAGACTGCTCCTCACAGTCCAACCACGCGATCGCAACCGATGGTTACCGACGCAGATTCCTTCAGCGGCACTTGGCACAACTCTAATTCGTTTCCTACCTTAGAGTGTACAGTATAAAATAAATCTTTGAAAATAATACATGAGAGGGGCTAAGAGCAAAGATCTCTTTTATTCAAACACAAACATTTATTTATTACATAGTAACCTCCTGTAGAGGAGGAGAAACTTGTTTAGCTACTTATCGTAGCTGAATTCTTAACACACATAAAACTTGAAAGAAAATATTACAACCTTGTATGAAAGAAATGGAGAAAATATTTGATGATCTTCACTTCCTTCTTCCGGCTTTATTTATAGAAGGCTCTTTCGGATTTGAAACTCGGATTTCAAATCTTCATTAGCCTTTACAGCTTGCTTGGGGACCATGTAGTGGTTGAAGGGTCCCTGTCTAGATTATTAATCTGGACATCAACTTCTCATCCTCCTTTATCTCTCTTAGATACCATTGACGATGAGTTTCCAGGATATCGGCAGTAGTTTCATCTTTTTTATACTCTTTGAAATGATTTACTAACCATTTAAGAGCTTCTGCTTCTTTCCTCTTGTATGTTAGCCTTCTTTTCAAAACTTTCAAATATACTCGATACATTTTTAAGTTTTGATTCTGGTATGTTAACTGGTTTTCATTCTGTCCTTATTTATGGATGATTTTTTCGGGACCAGTTAATTTTTTATTCATTGGATTCCTTTTAGATTGGTATCCAATGCTTGCTGAGTCATCCACCATTTGTTATTGGTGGTCCATTTGTCCTTTACCACTAATTAGTGGTTTGTCTTGATTCTACCACTCACATGGTAGTGGTCCTGCTTTTTGTAATGGAGGGTCACATGTCCCTTTTAATTTTGTCGAGGAATCTTTGGTTTTTTGTATCCTCGAGGAAAATGTGAATGTGGTCCTTCTCCACTTGTCCTTGCTTCGGTAAAATGTTTCCGATCAGATCTCGGTTTGAAACCTTTACCGAACTCTGGTTCTTTCTGAATTTGGCATTCAGGGCAGATGTTCTCCGACCATCTACCTATGTGTGCCATATTACAGAACTTTCGGCGAGTCTCCTTGCTTGCCGGTAGCTTGCTGTTCCACAAGAGATTTCTTTTCTTCTCAAATAGATCTTCTGCGAAACTTGTTGTTTTTCCTGTCATTGTATTCAACAGGAATGATCCGTTCACTGAATGATTGTAGAATTTGAACGGAAACTTGACTTTGTCCATCTCAGTAAGACAGACCCAAATACCCCAAGCTCTTCTGATAGAAATGTCATCTTCAGAAATTGAAGACACCAGGGGTGTTTCTTCTGTCGGAGGGTCCTTAATAAATTTCTGGACATTTGAATCTGGCCTCCTTAGCTTGATGAAATGGAAGGCTTCGTGAGAGCCTTTTCCTGCTGGTTCTGGTGCTGCACTGAAAAAGTATAGCTCCAAAACATCTCCTCTGGACAAATAATCATTATTTGCCCAAGTTTCGTGAACAGCTTCCTGGATCCATTTTGGTAGACCTGAAATTTCTGGAAAGCTGGGTGATGTAGTATAAACTGAGGCAAGAGCCCCGAATTCATACCATGCTTTAACCTCCTTTGGATATGAATTTTGTTTCATCCATACCCTTGGATATTTTCCTGAGACATCAACCCTGTTTGTAGCTGGGTTAATGCCAATACGTGTTTTTAATTTCTCCCAATTCTGCTGATGAACCTGAAATGGAGAAATTACACTTTCATTAGTATCAACCTTAGTTTTGCCTTTGTCAATACGAGGCCTAAGGTTAATCTCTCCCTCTTCAATCCCTGAGGTGAAGGGTTGACTTGAAGACTCAAGATAAGGATCAGGAGTCTCAATTTTTGTTTTGACCGACTCATCTGGTGATGATCCCGACTTAACACTTGTGCAAGGGGTATTTGAATCCTCCGCTACAGGTATAGAGTCCTGTACTCGAAAACTCTCCATTTGAGAAACCAGTGGTCTCTCAATGCCCTGGAGGATAGGCCTTTGCGTTACAGACCATAACTGAGTATATGCCTGTAAACATCCTGTAATTCGATCAGAGACAATTCTCTTATCAGCTTGTTGTAGCCTTCCCGCAACTTCTGCGTTAACAGCTAACTTGTTGAACTCGGTTTGAAGCATTTCAAGGTGTTCCCTCAAATGCCTCTGCATCTTGATAATAGCATTAATGTCAATGCTGTCCATCTCTTGTTAAAAAATCTGCAAGAATATTTTCATGAGATTTTATTATCATAATATCAAAAATATAATTTTGACATAAAGCTTGCCATCGTAATAATCTAGCCTTCTCCGGTTTAGACTCAATTCTATTTCTCAAAAAGGCTTTAACTTGAGTGTTATCAACTTTCAAAGTGAATTTCTTTGCCAGTAAAAATAACGGCCATTTTTCAAAAGCCCTCTTTACTGCATAAAATTCCTTTTCGTTGATATGCCATCTTATGGCTTCTGCATCTGAGAATAACCCACTACAATATCTGCATGGTTGTTCTCCATCTGGTGTGAGCTTTGTTAATACTGCAGCCCACCAATGATCACTGGCATCAGTATATAATACCAGATCATCCTCGTCTTGAGGAATAGCCATCTTTGGAAGATTTTTGCAAACCTTCTTTAAATGGATAAGTCCTTTCGTGTGTTCGTCTGTCCATATAAATCTAGCATCTTTTTTCAATAATAGACTGAACACCTTCCTGTGTTTTGCTAGGTTTTTAATAAACATCCCAGCAAAATTAACAACCCCTAGAAAACTTTGGAGTTGCTTCTTGTCTTTGAGATTCTCTGGAAAATTCTGCACCTTTTCTACTATGTGTTCTTGCAGAATTATTCCTGACTCATCGATTTCAATTCCGAGGAATTCAATCTTTCTTGTAGCAATGACTGTTTTCTTTTCAGATAAAACCAGTCCTTCTTTCTTGCAAACATTAGAGAAAATCTCCAAATGTTTAACATGTTCATTCATATCTTTGGATGCTATTAAAACATCGTCGATGTAAACAAACATAAACTTGAAATAATCTTTGAAAAGATTATCCATCTTTCTTTGAAATATCTGGGGTGAGTTAGCCAATCCCATTGGTAATACTTCCCAAATATAATGTCCTTGAGGTGTGGAGAAAGCTGTGAATTTTTTGCTTTCTTCCTGCATTCGAATCTGATAGAATCCAGACTTGCAATCAAATTTAGAGAATATCTTGGCATTGCGAATGCAACTAATCAAGTGTTCTCTACTAGGTATAAAATACCCATCAAACTCCAGAATCTTATTAATTTCTTGATAATTAATAACCAATCTGGGTTTTTCTCGTTTAATTTCACCATGATTTCTTACCAGAAAACCTGGACTGCTGTATGGTGACATTCCTGCTTTGATTAATCCAAGGTCCAAATGTTCCTTGATTATAATCTGCATATCCCTCTGATCAATGATGTTCATTGGGATGGGTTTACAACGGACAAATTCATACTCTTTGCCTTCCTTGATCTTAAGGCAAGCCCTGAGTTGATTTCTGTCCCACCATGCCAAGGGATCTTCGTTATAATTTTCTTTGATCCTCTTCTTGACATCTTCCAGTGATACCTTAGATTCAAACTCTACTTCGTTTGTATGTAGAGTTATCTTAAGGCAATCTATATCTTCTGGTTGGAGTTCCTTATCTGCTCTTAACTGGAGTCTGGAGCATTGTTTCTCCAAACCGTCTTGAATCCTTCATTTTTGGGTTCAGAAGTTTTCCTGAATCACCACGCTTGCTGCGAAACTGGATTGGCAGTTTTCTGTAAAATGCCTCCCTAAGTCTCTGGACTATGATTTTGTGAGCACATGGTGTTGTGAACACTAATCTTCTAGTCTCATTTTCTTGTGTATAGGATTTGAACATTTGTAGGAAATTATTTCCTAACAATATGTCAGCTCCTGTATCATGAAAATAAATTGGTGGTGTCTTTACCTTGTACCAAGGTGTTTGTCCGGCACCGCCAATCATGATTTCAGTCATCTTAATCCCTTTACATAAGATTAAGATTCTTCTGGAAAAATCTCTTCCAGCAATCTTGGGTAACTCTTCTTCCAAATTATTTGGAAAAACTCCTCGTTTTGCTGTACATATTCCAGCACCTGAATCAATATATGCAGCAAAGTATTCTGCCTTATATTGTTCATACAACATTCCTACTGGAATGTATATGGAGAATGGGCTTGTAGTCATTGGATTTTCCACATTTTATCTTCTGCCATAAACTCCATTCCATACTCTAGACGTTTCCAAGGTTTATGTTCCTCGAGAAACTCTAGTCCAAGAATCAGTCGTTCTGATTCTTTTCCTGGAATTCCTTGAATATGAACCTCCAATTCTCCGATATTAATCAGTCCTTGGTAAGTTCCTATCATCGTTTGTTCCAAATAGTATATTGAATTACAAGGAAATTGATTCCTTTGTTTTGTAATGTCAAATACTATTTCTACTTCCTTCCAACCTTCTGGGCATCTGAGCTTTCCTATTGTAGAAAAGCTTCTCAGCTCCTGTTGGGTTTCTATGACAGGCTTTTTATCCCATCTGTAGCTTGTAATTCTATCTCCTTGAAAAGATAGTCTTCTTGGTTCCAGTCTAAGACTTTGATTCCTCTGTAGAATCGGTTTGTCTTGGATCTGGATATATGTTTCCTGTATTAAAGGAAACTCAATTCTTTCTGGATAAATTGCCTGCGCAACTTTTCCAAATATCTCAGGGATTTCAATAAACTCGTTTCTAATAAACAATTCAGAATTATGTGTATTAGATAGAGCATATGAAATCTGATAGGTAATAGAATATGGTCTATTACCTTCTTTCATCAACCTTTTTTCCTTGAAGTTCTGATGTAATGTCAAGGCTCGGCTGAAATCTCGATCTGCCAGGTTGTAGGCTATCCTTGGATAGATTACCCCTACAATCTTTCCTGCACAGAGGTTCCCCGAGATTGTTCCCAGTACTGAATCTTGTAGATTCCCCATTCTTTTATCGCATATGGCGATATCAATTGGTGAATCTATCCCTTCTTTGAAAGTAGCTTTTATCATAATTTGGATTGCTCCAATATGAATCCAGGACATAGTCCTTGCTACTTCTATCTTGAGTTTTTGTAATTCCTCCTTGATTTCTTCGGAAGGAATTAACTGCATCTCCATTCTATTTCCTGTAAGTTCCATCGGGATTGCCATTTCCCTTCTAGAAACTTTATAGATTAGATGATGTTTTCTGTTTCTTAGGCCAAGACTTCCTAAGAACTTTTCTACTTGTCCCGCAGAGAAACCTTGGTATCTTTGTAGACTCGGATTTTCTCTCATGATTCTTTGAACCATGTTGTGAGATATTGTTGTCTGGCTAAAAAATCCAGACAAATCTTCATGTGTTTCGTGTCGAAACACCTCGTCTTCAGTCAGATTCCGATTCTGTTCCATCAGATTCTTCCTGACTTAAGACTTCTTCTTCTTCATATATACTCTCATCTGAGGCAATGTCCTCGAATCGGTATACTTGAATGAGATCTTGGTAATAAACTGCATCTTCTATATCCGGGGTAGGATCAAAGCGTTTAATACCTCTGTTTTCATTTTCTGGACAGTTGGTCGAGATATGACCTCTTGCTCCACATGTCCAGCAATTACAATCCTTGAAACTTTCATTGGCTCTAGTATGAGCTCTTCTAAAAGTTTTCTTTGTAGGTGTTCTTCCTGTGCTTCGAGATGAACTCGATGCTTGGGATGATATCCTACTTCTTGATGGTCCGCTTCTTTGTCCAGATTTATAAGATCTGGCTTTCTGTCTAGACCATACAGTTCTTGGTTTCCAAGAACTTCTCCCACTTCGTGCATAAGGATGAGTCCTAAAACTTTTCCTCTTATACTTCTGTGGTTTACTTCCAATAATTGTTGGAAGATCATTTTCCTTACAACATAAGGGAGTTCTTTTGTTGATACCCCTTAAGCGTTTGTAATTCTTTTGTAATGCTGCCATGTGACACCATTCTGCCAATTTTCCTTTGAGGAAAGAGGCTCTTCTTGCCAATGTATCTGGATTTCCAGGTACGTATTCCCTTATGAGCATTTCTCTCCAAAGACTTGGCATTTTTGCGAAGAAAAGCTGCATAGCTATATCTTCTTCGACTCCTGAATTCCATCTATATTTGGTGAATAGCATGATGTATTCATCTACCAAACATATATCATGTAATTCAAGACTATACAGAGCTTGAGTATATTTTTTCTTCTTCTCTATATCTTGACTGTTGAAATAGTCTACCCCTATAAAGTGTGCTTTAAATAGGGTAGCCATTTTTCCAGCAATCTCACTAAGAGATTCCCCAACTAGGACTGACTCTTTCATGTCTGCTGAAGTCATGTCCCAAGCAATTTTTACTGATCCCATAAGACTCATTTCCAAAAGTTTAATGAATCCTTTTTTGTTGAGATCAAGTGTTCCTGCTGCAATCCTCATAGCAGATGTCCAATCGTCTATGAGATCTTCTCTGTTTTTGAAGTCTAATACATCAAGGTTAAGCATAACCCCGTAAGGATGTATAGGATCTAAAACAGTTTTCCCATAGGGTGTCTGGTGCAAAGGAATTTGAGTTCTCCTTGCCCTTGTTCCCGCTGGGTGTGATCCTCCACCAGTATGGAAATCAGTTTGAGATTCTCTCATATTTACATCATGAGATCCCATACTTTCCCTTGGTGGTTCCTGAGAAGATGACCAGGTTATTGCAGGTGGTGTTTCACCTACTGCTGTATTCATCTTTAGATCTACTACTTTGAGATTTGCGAAGGATTCCGCAAGCTCTTGTAGATCCTCTAGACCAATCCTTTCTAAAGTTGTCATCAGATTAATTTCTTTTCTGAGACCGACTTAATTAGATTGATCATCTTTTCTTCTTCAGTTAAGGGTTTTGACACCACTCTGGCCTTCCCTTGTTGATGTAACAAAGGTTCGGTACCAAAGGATGGTGGTAACCAGCCTCCTGAAGTTCTTCTACTAGAACTTGGTTGTTGTTCTAGTTTATGTATTCTTGTTTGAATATCCTTTAAGATCTCAAGAATTTCTTCTTGTTTCTCTAGGACCTTTTCAATCCTTTGAGGTACATAATATAGCATATTGCCATAATTTTGTACCGTTTTCTGTATTTCTCTAAGATCCAGAGAGAGCTTAGAGGAGTCTGGTAATATCTCCAGAAATTTATTATTCTGAATCATAAATTTTTACCTGAGGGTGCTGTTGCTTCCCTTCGTAAATCTGCTGTCTATACAGATCCATTGTTCTCTGAAGGATTTCTTCTGAGTAGATTCTGAAGTATGTTTTTACGGTTCTTTAGACCTTGTAAACGCATACCTTTTGTTCTGATTTCAGTGAAGCATGTACTTCGCTGTAATTCTTGTTCTAATTGAATTATTTCCAGGGAAATAAGTTCAATTTCGAACTGGAGGGTAGTCCCTGGCATTTTTAACAGATCAATGAAGATCTGGTCTTTTCGGCCTGTAAGAGTCTACCTTTTGTGTATGCAAGGTTTTGCAAACACTGCTTTCATCAGGATATAAGTTTCCTTTGTTCTCCCGTTTCTGATATCTAACAATAGTTAGATAAGCTTGTGTATATTCCAAAATATTGGAATAGTTCTTGTAACTTATTCTTCTCGAACTAAAGTTCGGATTCATAATTTTTTCGAAATTCTCCTTCTCATACATTTAGTTACTAGTAATAATAAAATTTTCGTGTTTGAAATAAATTAACCATGCTCTGATACCATTTGAGAAGCGCGGGGATCAATTATAATTTAAATAGGGATAAGGGGTATTTTTGGGTTTTAAATTTGCTTTTATCTTTCTAGGGAGCTAGGACCAAACTTAGTTTGGTTTGGGGACTGTCCCCCAATTTACCCTTTTTTTTTCTCAAATTTGTCTTCGATATTATGTATAAGGCGAGAGACTGTCAGTTTGTTTTCATGACACTAATTGACTTTTACAATAATATTTGTATTTACTTTATCGCTCATTTGTTGCGAATGATAAAACGTTATTTATATTGGGCTCGAATCATAATATCATCATCGTCTTACTTGCAAAGTAGAAGTACGTACAATTATTGATTTTACAAAAGATAAGAAAAATATGAATTCAACGAAAGAGTTACGATCTTATTATGTCAACATTTCTATTTTCCTAATTTACATCATATTTGGAGTCATGAAATCCTGTAGCTGGAATTTACCATAAACCAAAAGAAAATGAATGTTCGGTCTTTGCGGACTTGGTGAGAGAATAAATTGGACTTATATATAGTTAATAAAACAAACAATAATATATTAGTGAAATAATTCAATATGATATGACATGTATCAGTAGTAACGTATTGTTATGAAAGTAACATGTCAAGTGACATAGAGTAATTGTTCAGGATTATGAATGAATAGTGTGAGCTAAAGAGATGGCTCCCACCAACATTCGGTGTAGCACTTTCTCCATGTACTCGAGTAGAATTCGTGCAATAAGTCATTTACGAGCCAAAGTGAACTCACATTTCCGAACCGAAATCACGTACGTTGTTCATATAAATCATATACCGAATTTTAAACATATTGTTCATTTGACTCATTTTTCGGGTCGAAGCTGCGTTGTTCAGTAGACTAGAAATCCTATAAATAGATCGTTATCTAGGCTCAATTCATCCATTGGTCAAAAACGGTAGTATGTGTTGCAATCTTTTAAAACTCATTTCGTCAAAACTTGTACCAATAAGTTTTGATTAATACTTTAAAAATTCATAACAATTATGTCCAAAAATCATAAAAAATTTCAGAAATGTCTAAAAATATAGCAGAATTGTTTGGAAGTAAGAAAATTAATAAAACTCGTCGGCGCGTGGCTGGGGGCGTGACCGAAATTTTTATAAAAGACGCATCTTGTCATTTCCTACAACTTTCATATTGAACACTTTTCAAAGCTCGGAACAGATCAATAGCATATTTGGAAAAACTAGAATATGACTATCAAGTTCAATTTTGACTACCAACAACAGTGCTTAATTCCGGTGATTTTGGGATGATTGTCTGGTACATTTGTGAACTAAAAAACATTTTGAATAATTTTTATTTTAAAATAGAAGGAAAATACGTTAAAGAAGAAGGAGACATAAGAAGCACGAACTAGTAACTTGGATTGATTTTTCTAGAAAATTTTCATAATGTTCTTCATGATTTCAATCAATTATCGAATTTTTTGTTGATGATATTGATACATCTTATTCTCCAAATTATTTCTGGGTAGGAGTGGGTCTCATGTGAGACCGTCTCACGGATCTTAATTTGTGAGACAGATCAACACTACCCATATTTACAATAAAAAGTAATACTCTTAGCATAAAAAGTAATATTTTTTCATGGATAACCCAAATAAGAGATCAGTCTCACATATACGACTTCCGTGAGACCGTCTCACACAAGTTTTTGCCTTCCGGGTAGAAAAGGAATGTTGTGCAAATTTTTCGAAAATTTTGGAGAAGATTTGTTTATATTTCCTATTTTAACAGTTAATTATCTATTAAATTTAATTATTAATAGATAATTTTGAATTATTTAATATTTTATCAAGTTTTATTTAATTTTTTATATTATATATATTGTTATTACTTATTTATTTATTTAAATTGTATTATTAACGTATTTTATGTATTTGTAGCGTTTAATTTTTATTTTATTTGTAGAAAATAAAATCAAATTTTTTTTGATAAAATAAAATTAACTTACTAATATAATTTATATGTATTTTTATTAATTTAATCCAACTCTTTTAGACAAGTAGATTAATGTGAGGCAAATTATTCATATATTTCAAAATTTTGCTTGAATAAATTTTTTATTGATTTATTTATATTGTTTATTTAAATTCATTAATTAAAATTTGACAAAACACCTCAATTTTTTGTGGGTGTTACAATTTAATTACACATATTTGTTTTAATTCAACATTTGACTCAAGTTTCACAAAAGAGTTATATCATTCATATATACTGATTTAATTGTGCATCGTTCATCATCTCATTCATAAGTCAAATAATGCATAATTTTTTTTTTTCATGGAATAAAAATATTATAAAATATTTTTAATAGATTTATGATTATTTATAACTACCATATCTTATCTTTTTTTCTTTTCAAATTCAAAAGTTCAAGAATTCACAAATTATCTATAAACATTACAAATATGTTTACTATAGTCACATCATTATTTTAAGAGTGTGTCTCTTGTGAGACGGTCTCTCGAATCTTTATCTGTGAGACGGGTTAACCTATCGATATTCACAATAAAAAGTAATGTTCTTAGCATAAAAAATGATATTTTTTATTGATGACCCAAATAAGAGATCCATCTCACAAAATACGATATATGAGACCGTCTCACTCAAGTTTTTGCCATATTTTTATTTTAAAAATAACACATTATCCAAACATTAAGTATAAATTATAACCAAATATTTTCAATATAATTATTTATGGTTTTATATACAAGATAATAAAACATGAAAAAACAATTATCCAATAAAACCAACCGTACAAGTAGGGGTGATCAAATTTTTTTATTAACCGCCCGAACCGAATTGCACTGCATCATTTTTCATAATATATTGTAAAAACCACGATTTAAAATATTAATCATAAACCGAAGTTATTTTTTTGTCAAAAATCGCACCAAACCGCACCGCCTATATCGCTTGCCATAATATTGGGCCTAGAATTATAATAATTTGTAAACAACATATTCAAATAAAGAAGTTATCATTCATTATATCCCAACTCTCTTTAAAATTATTATTCATACAAATAAAACTTATCTTTTTCTTAATTATTCTTTTTATTAATATTTTATTAAAGTATTTATTTCTTTTGCTACAATATTTTGTTTGAAGTTTGAAAGTAAATAAAAGATAAAATAGTGTAAATGTCATTTTTGTTGTGAATGTGTTGTGTTGTGTTGTTAAATTATTAAATTAGTTTTGAATTTTGATTATTGTTTTATCTATTTTGATCTTTATATGCTTTGAACTATATTTTATATTTGAAGACAATATATTATTGTTGTTTTCAAATAAATTAGAATATATGTTCTAATATTTTCATTAAAAAAATCGTAAACCGACCGCAACCGCTTGAAACCGCTCAAAACTAGAGATGTCAATGAAACGAGTATGGGGCGAGCTTGGCTAAACCCAAGAACCTCCCCATGAAAAAAACTTTGACCCATTACCCGCCTCATTTAAATATTCTTCGGACCTACCCCACCTCGTATAAGAACCGAGTCCGATAGACCCGTGAGACCCATGAGACCCGAATTTTTTTAAAATAAAAAAGTAATATTTCTTCTCAAAACCCGGACCCATTGACATCTCTACTCAAAACCCGGACCCATTGACATCCCTACTCAAAACCGTAAAGCTAATTTTTCATGTAAACCCGTGATTAATTTTTCAAAATACTAACCGACTCGCATATGGCAATTCAGTTTGAATTTTAAAAAAAAATCCGTACCGTGATCACCCCTAAGTACAAGTACGTAACACATGCATACTCGAACTAATTAAAATAATAGCGCATAGATGTATCAAAACTTTTTGCCACAAATCCATCTTATTTGATTCAATTATTCGAATTTGAATTTTTGTATGAACAAACTTGAATTTTATTATAACATCATTGCTAGCATTCTCTGATTAATAGCTTATAATTAAATTACTTTCATACCTTAAGCTTTGACTATTATAATTAGATATTATATTTTTATTTAGAATATGTCTCTTTTGAGACAGTCTCACAGATCTTTATTTGTGAGACAGATCAACCATGTCCATATTATAATAAAAAGTAATATTTTTCATTAGTGACCTAGATAAAATATATGTCTCACAAAATTGACTTACTAGACATTTTCACAATAGTTTTTGCGTGTTTTTTTTTAATACGGTGAGGTGTACATTTGGACTTGCAAAAGGCACACTTGAATGGTATAAAGATGAATAACTAACGTGTAACGGAAAATCAATATCAATTAGTGAGACCTTACGTATAAAATTTAATGCGTTTTAAATTAAATTATTTAAATGTTTGATTATATTTAATTACCTGCACGTGTCACTCAAATTAAATTAATACTTCCAGAGCTCACGAGTCACTTTTTTCACATTTATAATCTATACTTATTGATGTCAACCGAGCAAATCGGGTAATAGCGAGGTGGGCGATTTGCCAAGTTGGATAGATATATGTTATATATGTGTACGTCGATGCAAGTTGCTAAGGACCCGGGTGGTTTGAGTTCCCTGTCACCTGAAATCACAGAACGTTAGGGGAGCGCCGGAAGTTATTCCGGCGTATCCACTCTGACGCTCAAGTCAGTGATGTACGCAAAGGAAAACTTGGGAAGAAACAAGAATCTTCGTAAGTGCTTGAATTGGAGAAAAAGAGATACCTGGTGAAAATACCTGCGGGGGGTATTTATAGGTGACTTAGGTGGGTGACTTGCCCGTAAAGTTCGGATGATGGTCACGATTACGGGTGGTGGGCCACGTTGTAAAGTAGTGGGCCACGTGTTGATTCTTGACTTGGTCATGGAACGTGGGAGTACAGGTCCCGAGTTTTACGGAAGACGTAGTGATCAGGGGGAAATTAGGCTTATTTCCCGATGCTTTCTACCCGAGTACTTTTGGAACCGGGAAGCTTTAACCCCGGGTATTGACTGGTTACTCTCCCGGTGGTTGCTTGCTAAATGGTCCCTTGGGAATCTTCCGGGTACGGAGTCTTACCCGGGCCCGGGCTCTTTTGGGGGTATCACCACTCCCTCCTAAAAAAGTCGGGCTAGAGTCTATCTCGCTGTCCCGATTAGTGAAAAATAGTCCACACCCCCTGACCATGAAGCCTTTATAGAAATTTTAAAGGGGTGGACGCTATTGCCAGCATTGCTACCAACCCCAAAATTTGAATTTATCCGCGAGGTTCCGTGTTTCGAGGTCTGTTATGATATCTCGATATTTACGCCCGTCTTTTTAGTCTGCTTGGTACAACTTCCAATATTCATCCCAACCGTTGATATATTCAAGAATCAACGATGGTGATACACTCTTCCTCCCTATAAATATACGATACCCTCCAACCCTTCCATTATCTCTCAGATTACTTCAATAGATATGGCCGGTGCAAGCAGCTCCAGAACTCCAGGGATGATTGAAGCTCTCCGGGAGCCCAATCTGGAGACTCAGAAATCCATTATAGAAAACGAGATACTCAACGAAGTTCTCGGCTATTGGGAGAAGCTTCAGAAGCTGAAACTTTTTTATGACTCTGGAGAAGCTACCACCCCTGCCCTGGTGTCCAAACTACAGAAGGCGCGCCGACAACTATACATAGCTGAAGAGGTAGACATCTTCACGGATGGCCGTATCTATCAGTTGATGCTTCGGAAAGAGCTGAAGCTCCTGAAACGTATTCTTGATTCTCCCATTTTCTGGCGAGGCTCCACCCCTCCTCTGTCTGCTTGGTTGAAGCTACGAGTAATTGTCATAGGAGAGAAGTATGACGATGTAATACGTGCCAATGTATATAGTTGAATAAAAGTTTTTGCTTCCCTTTCTATCACTGCTCGGCTATGACCATTTTCCAATCCATTAATTGACCTGTATCACTAATTGCATGGAAATTTTCTGATGAAATAACTTACTGGAACTCTTGAACTTAATACTTCTCGGGAAATTAATACAAAGGCCGAGGCCCCGTGTCCCTCGAGTCTCGCAAAATACCGAGGACTTGTAATCCCCGGGCCTCACAAAATGCCGGGGACCCGTTCTTCCCGGTCTTTCGCAAAATTCAGATTATTTAATACCTCCCAACCCCTGGTATGGCGTCACAACCGTGCAACTTTGATTTCCAACATTGAAATCCGGCCGAGGGGCATTCCACTTCTTGAGACAATGATGATATTGCGGCATTGAGATTTGTTCACGACCCTTCGCCTGCCCGGAACAATGTACGAGGCGTTTCTTTACCATACACGTGTGTTTAGATCAATGGATGCGCTCAACCTCTCTCCTGCATAAATGCGAAATCGCTTCGCATGGTCAGAAACTCTTGGGTTTCCTCCGTCTTAAATACCACCTGCCTATAAATAGGAGAAGGTGAAGTGAGAGCGATCATTCCATCATGTCGAGTTCCAGCGAGTCCACTGTTTGTAGCAGCCCGTATGGCCACTTGCCCCCCTCAACGCGTGCTCACCTAGAGTCCCTACAGAGGACTGCTGAGGAGCTTATTCTGGCGAAGGTCATGTCCACCTGGTACAAGATCCATGATCTTGTGCGCTCACACCAGGATGGCCTGATCCTTACCAGGCCACTGAGAGCACTAGCGAGGAAATACAGACGGGAACTTCACACGTGGCGGAGCTGGCCACTGATCAAGTTCTGTTGCAAGCCATGCTGCAGAAGGAGTGGAATCAGCTGCGCAAGCTCGCTGCTACTGAGTCCTTTGCCAACATCCCCCTCCCTGAGCTTCATCATTGGATGACAGAGTGGCAAGATCATGTAGGCTCTAGGTTGGGAGAAGTAATATGGGACCGGTTTCATTAATAATATTTTACTTCACGTATTCTGCTTTTTACTTTTCTTGAGTTTATTGGCTTAAGATAAAAGACCGGGGTATAAAATTTCCCAAAACTAAGCTAACACGCCCGGGCCCTAAACATCCTGGGCTTAATATAATACGCCGGGGTCTCAAATCTCCCGGGCTTAAGATAATAACATGCCGGGGCCTTAAACCTCCCGGGCTTAAGATAATAACATGCCGGGGCCTTAAACCTCCCGGGCTTAACATAATAACATGCCGGGGCCTTAAACCTCCCGGGCTTAATATAATAACATGCCGGGGCCTTAAACCTCCCGGGCTTAATATAATACGCCGGGGTCTCAAATCTCCCGGGCTTAAGATAATAACATGCCGGGGCCTTAAACCTCCCGGGCTTAAGATAATAACATGCCGGGGCCTTAAACCTCCCGGGCTTAAGATAATAACATGCCGGGGCCTTAAACCTCCCGGGCTTAACATAATAACATGCCGGGGCCTTAAACCTCCCGGGCTTAAGATAATAACATGCCGGCTCTCTTTTCGGAATGTTACTCAGACCGCCCTGATGACACGTGCCCCTCTCTCTCATCCCAACGGTCGGAGATGTTCCATATTCCGAGGATCCGATAAGTCTGACACCCTCATGATTACACGTCCCTTCACCTGCCTGGTACGACTCACGAGGTGAATCTGGTCGTTCATATCCATCCAGATCAACGACTGAGATCCGTGATCTGGGTGTATTTTTCTGAATCGATGTGGGCCCTCGGATCATAATTAAATCGACGACCCGGATTGTTTCCCCGTTCCTATATATATGTCTCCTTCTCCATCACTCCTTACTCTTTAGCAAACTCAAGCTCTCGCGTCCCGAAACTCTGCACAAACTTCGCTGCATCCTCGACGCCCCGACCGCCGTTTTTCTTCAACAACAAATCCTTGTAAGTCCATTTCTTCGTCATGTCTTCTTCTCATACTTCTTCTACATCGGGTAGGATCTACCACGGCTCCTCGGAATTTGAGGAAGAGGCCCTGCTTGATAGTCCATCGGTTTCTGCTTCTCCCATTTCTGCTTTCCGCTCCCAAAATCCAATTCCCTCTCCTCCTCCCAAAAAACTAAAATTTTCCCATGGGGCTGGGTCTTCAAGCTCCCAGAAGAAAAAGAAGAAGGCAACTTCTTCAAAACCCTCAGCCCGGGTTGCTTCTTCTCCAGCCCAGGCTGCTGCTACTGGCCCTTTGCCGTGGTTTTCCACCATGGCTAGCTCCCTTCGAGCCAAATCAGCCGAGGAGATCCGTCTTCTTGGCTCCATCCCTACTAATTTCGATATCATCATCCCGGGTCCTAGCAACCGGGCTGACCAACCACCAGAAGGGTGTCTAACCTTCTTCCGAGACCAGGTGGCTAATGGTCTCCGGTTTCCCCTCCACCCCTTCTTTGTCGGGATATCCTCCCTGTTGAGTATTCCCCTTAACCAATTCCATCCTAATGCTATCAGGATGATGACTTGCTTTTTTACTCTTATTTCTATGTACCCTGACATAGCCCTTGAGCCTTCCCTTTTCAATTTTTTCTTTATCTGTTATATTGGCGATTACGCCTTCTCCTTCAAGACCCGGTCTCACCACAAACTTTTCGGAGATATCCCTTCCTCCGTCAAGGATTGGAAACGCCGGTTCTTTTATATCCGTCTTCCCCGTCTTCCCGAGTGCCCGGCTGGGTTTATTCCCGCTCTCCCTGCTCAGCCCGGTCTCCCAGAAAATTACCGCACCTTAGACTCTTACACCCTGAGCGAGGAGGTGGTGGGAGGGAAAGTGTATAGCTCCTCCGCCCTCCTTAGTGAAAAGCTCCTGGTGGCATTCGGGCTGAGTCCCAGGATAGAGGATCCTACCGATCGCGTCATCGAGGAGTTCGACCCCTCCCGCTCCGGTAGGTTTCCTCTGCTTGCCATTTATATTTCCTTACTGACCTTATGGTGATACCCCCAAAAGAGCCCGGGCCCGGGTAAGACTCCGTACCCGGAAGATTCCCAAGGGACCATTTAGCAAGCAACCACCGGGAGAGTAACCAGTCAATACCCGGGGTTAAAGCTTCCCGGTTCCAAAAGTACTCGGGTAGAAAGCATCGGGAAATAAGCCTAATTTCCCCCTGATCACTACGTCTTCCGTAAAACTCGGGACCTGTACTCCCACGTTCCATGACCAAGTCAAGAATCAACACGTGGCCCACTACTTTACAACGTGGCCCACCACCCGTAATCGTGACCATCATCCGAACTTTACGGGCAAGTCACCCACCTAAGTCACCTATAAATACCCCCCGCAGGTATTTTCACCAGGTATCTCTTTTTCTCCAATTCAAGCACTTACGAAGATTCTTGTTTCTTCCCAAGTTTTCCTTTGCGTACATCACTGACTTGAGCGTCGGAGTGGATACGCCGGAATAACTTCCGGCGCTCCCCTAACGTTCTGTGATTTCAGGTGACAGGGAACTCAAACCACCCGGGTCCTTAGCAACTTGCATCGACGTACACATATATAACATATATCTATCCAACTTGGCAAATCGCCCACCTCGCTATTACCCGATTTGCTCGGTTGACATCATTGGCGCCGTCTGTGGGAATTGGAGAAAAACAGTGGACTCGCTGGAACTCGACATGATGGAATGATCGCTCTCACTTCACCTTCTCCTATTTAGGTGATACCCCCAAAAGAGCCCGGGCCCGGGTAAGACTCCGTACCCGGAAGATTCCCAAGGGACCATTTAGCAAGCAACCACCGGGAGAGTAACCAGTCAATACCCGGGGTTAAAGCTTCCCGGTTCCAAAAGTACTCGGGTAGAAAGCATCGGGAAATAAGCCTAATTTCCCCCTGATCACTACGTCTTCCGTAAAACTCGGGACCTGTACTCCCACGTTCCATGACCAAGTCAAGAATCAACACGTGGCCCACTACTTTACAACGTGGCCCACCACCCGTAATCGTGACCATCATCCGAACTTTACGGGCAAGTCACCCACCTAAGTCACCTATAAATACCCCCCGCAGGTATTTTCACCAGGTATCTCTTTTTCTCCAATTCAAGCACTTACGAAGATTCTTGTTTCTTCCCAAGTTTTCCTTTGCGTACATCACTGACTTGAGCGTCGGAGTGGATACGCCGGAATAACTTCCGGCGCTCCCCTAACGTTCTGTGATTTCAGGTGACAGGGAACTCAAACCACCCGGGTCCTTAGCAACTTGCATCGACGTACACATATATAACATATATCTATCCAACTTGGCAAATCGCCCACCTCGCTATTACCCGATTTGCTCGGTTGACATCATTGGCGCCGTCTGTGGGAAACTGTAGCACGAGACGTAGATATGGTTTCCACTCGCAGAACTACTGGGAACAATTCTGGTCCTCAGAACCCTGAGGGGGGGAAAGGACCTCAAGATCCCTCAACCAGTCACACCCCGGAGGGGTTGGCGCGATTAATAGCTGCCGCGGTCCAGAAAGCCCTTGACGAAAGGGCCCCACCTGAATCTAGCCAGCCAAGGGACGAGGAGGCCATGGGAGAATCTCCTTCCGAGAAAGAAAGAGGCAAGGAAGAAAGTTCTCAGACGTTTTCCAAAGCTCCTACCCTCGCGGTGGCCCAGGAACTGAAAGATTTGAGAAAGAAAGTTAAAGAACTAGAGGCCATGGCCGGAACCTCTCATATGGTAACTCCGACTAGTTCCCGGGGATGCCCTTTCTCCCCGGATATTATAAATGAGCCCCTCCCCGCTCACTTCAAGACCACCAATATCCGGGAGTATGATGGAAATTCCGACCCCGAGGAGCATCTCGCCCGGTTTGAGAATATGGCGATGCTGCATTGTTATCCTGACAAGATCAAATGCAAGGTATTCCTCACCACCTTAGTGGATTCTGCTCAGAAGTGGTTCGAGAAGTTGGAACCCCGGAGCATCCAATCTTTCGAAAGTTTCAGAGATACCTTTGTACACCACTTCAGCAGCAGCAAGAAATACAAAAAGACTGCCTTCAGCCTGTTCGAGATAAAACAGTCGGGTGATGAATCTCTCCGGGCGTATATTCGCCGGTTCAACAAAGCGTCCCTAGAAGTGCCGGCTTGTGCCCCGGAAACTAAAACCACGGCATTTACTCAAGGGCTCAGGGAAGGTGATTTCTTCCGATCCTTGGTGAAAAAACAGCCCGGGGATTTTGAAGCTCTGTTATCCCGGGCGGAAAAATATATAAACATGGAGGAAGCCCAGAGGCAGAAAAGGGAATCGACCCGGAAAGAAAGAAATGATCGAGCTGGAAAGCCAGACGATAAAGCCCGGGGAAGTGATCTCGGGCGTTTTTCTCGATACACCCCGATGAGGCCACGTCGAGGCGAGGTCCACATTTGTGATGGCGATCGGGGAAACTTCTCAGCCCGACCACCTCTAAATTTACCACCTGTCACCAAGATGTGTTCTTACCACGGAGAGTGTGCACACAGCACGAATGAATGCCGGAGGTTGAAGAGGGCCCCTTCCCAGTCGGGCCCAAGTGGGATGTTACAATTAGCGAAGAAGTCCCGAGAACTACCATGGGTACCAAGAGATGCAGGGTACAGGTCAGGAAATACAGGCCCGGTCAGAAAAGAAAAGAGTGATAGTCCCGGGCAAACATCTCAGGACCGGGTAATCAAGGACGGAGGAAGATCGCCAGTCCTGGGGGTGATTGAAATGATCTCCGGGGGATCTACAGATGGAGATTCTAACCGGGCCCGGAAGGCATATTCCCGACACGAAAGTCTGGGGGTGGGTAGAGCACCGAGCGAGGATGTGCCGATAATCAGTTTTGGACCCCGGGATCTTCAGGGAGTTAGCTTGCCACACAACGATGCCCTAGTCATCCAAGCGAAAGTGGCGAATTATGATATTCGCCGGGTCTTTGTTGACTCAGGGAGTTCGGTGAATGTCATTTTTCAGGAGGCCCTGGACCAAATGAAATTAGAAGACTATCGGTTGCGACAGATAGAAACAGCACTGTTTGGATTCGCTGGCCACACTGTCTACCCTCGGGGGGAAATCGTCCTCCCCCTCACGGTAGGAACCGAGGAGCTAAGAAAGACGGTGATGACGGTGTTCACTGTGGTAAGTGCCCCTACCTCTTACAATGTCATTTTGGGCAGACCTGCTATGAATGCTCTCCAGGCCGTGGCTTCTGCCTATCACCAGAAGCTTAAGTTCCCGGTGGGGAACAGAGTGGGAGAAGTCAGGGGAGACCAGCCATCTTCCCGCAGTTGCTATGCAGAAACTGTTCGGGTGGAAAATAAAAGAGCCCGGCGAAGCTGCGAAGACCGGAGGTTAGGTAAGGAGGAGGTGCACTCTATCCAACAGGTACATTTGTTGGAAGGGGAAGAACAGGAAGAAGTAAACATCCTACCCGAGCAGCCCGAGAAAACGATAAAAATAGCTCGGGATCTGGACCCAATCACCCGGGCTCAGTTGATACGGTGCCTCCAAGAGAACGTAGACGTCTTCGCGTGGTTTTCTTCAGAATTGGTGGGGATATCACCCTACATAGCAGAGCACAAGTTGAACATCCTCCCGGGTTCCCGGGCAGTGAAACAGAAAAAGAGACACTTTGGTCCTGAAAAGGATAAAGTGATTGCTGACCATGTGGCAGAACTATTGAAAGCCGGGCAAATCAGAGAGGTTCAGTATCCCACCTGGCTATCCAATGTGGTCTTGGTTCCCAAATCTGCCGGTAAATGGCGGATGTGCGTCGACTTCAGGGATTTGAACAAAGCTTGTCCAAAGGATTGCTACCCCCTACCCCGGATCGACCAGCTGGTAGACTCCACATCAGGGTATGAGCTACTATGTTTCATGGACGCATACCAGGGGTACCATCAGATCCCCCTGGCCCGGGAGGATCAGGAGAAGGTTAGTTTCGTTACTTCGGGAGGAACCTTCTGCTATGTCGTCATGCCCTTCGGATTAAAGAATGCCGGGGCCACGTATCAAAGATTAATGGACCGGATATTCACCAAGCAGGCCGGACGGAATATTGAAGTTTATGTAGATGACATCTTGATCAAATCCCGGGCACGTACGGAGTTCATCCCGGACCTCGAGGAAACTTTCTCCACTCTCCGGGAGTATGGGGTTAAGCTGAACCCGTCCAAATGCACATTCGGAGTTAAAAGTGGCAAGTTCCTCGGATTCATGGTCACCGAGAGGGGCATTGAAGTCAACCCAGAGAAAGTCCGGTCTATTACCGAGATGACATCCCCAAAATCAGTCAGGGATGTGCAAAAGCTCACGGGGAGAATTGCTGCCCTGTCACGCTTCATCTCCCGATCCGCACACCGGAGCTACCCTTTCTTCCAAGTCCTAAGAAAGGCTAAAGAGTTTGGCTGGGACGAAAAGTGTGAAAAAGCTTTCGAAGAGTTAAAAAATCATCTAGCCGGGCTCCCTGTCCTTGAGAAGCCCGGACCCGGGGAACAGCTTTGGGTATACCTGTCTGCCACTGAGTACGCTGTCAGCTCTGTACTAATCCGAGAAGAAGATACGAGCCAGAGACCGGTCTATTATGTGAGTCATGCACTCAAAGGGCCCGAGGTCAGGTATACCGAAGTAGAGAAAGTAGCCCTAGCCCTGGTCATTACAGCACGGAAACTACGCCCATACTTCCTATCCCACCCTATCACAGTGTTGACTAACTCGCCTCTCGGGAGAATCATGACTCAACCCGAGGTCTCAGGAAGGTTGGTAAAGTGGACTGTGGAGTTGGGAGAATATGACATCGAGTATCAGCCCCGGCGGGCCATTAAAGCTCAGGCCTTGTCAGATTTCATCACCGAGATGGTGACCCCTGATATCGGGGGAATTTGGAGGATATTTGTAGATGGGGCATCCTGTAAAGATGGCAGTGGAGTAGGAATATTGCTAATATCACCTACCGAGGAGAAAGTACAGCTGGCAGTACGATTGGACTTCCGGGCTTCCAACAATGAAGCAGAGTACGAGGCTGTTATCATCGGGATAAAAGCAGCCCGGAATGTGGGAGCCACCCGGGTCCTTATTTATACAGATTCGCAGTTGGTAACCCAGCAGGTGAAAGGAGGATACGAAGCACGGGAGGAAAAGTTTGTAAAATATCTAGCTGTCATCAGGGAATTGTCGACACACTTTACAGATTGGAGTATAGAGCAGATCCCCCGGGAGAAAAACAGCGAGGCTGATGCCTTGGCAAAAATGGCAGCTTCACTTTCTGATCGCAGGGAGCCAGGGGTAGCTTGTCACACTAACCTGATATCTTCAGTGGATACCGAGCCTACTCCTACCCGGGACAATAGCTGGACGACCCCTATCCTTGAATACATCACCCGATCGTACCTACCCGGAGATCTCAAGGAGGCTAGTCAAATCAAGAGAAGAGCGGCTAGATTTGTTGTAATCGAAGATAATCTGTACCGGCGATCTTTCCAGGGTCCTCTTCTCAAATGCATAGCTGGGGATGAATCCCTTTATGTTTTAAGGGAGATCCACGAAGGCTGTTGCGGGGATCATATTGGGGCAACTTCCCTGGCCAGGAAGGCCCTGCTCGCCGGGTTCTGGTGGCCTACCATGCATCAAGATGCTACCCGGGTAGTCAGCTCTTGCGAGGGATGTCAAAGGCATAGCAACATGAACCATCACCCGACGGCTTTGATGAAGCCTATCCAGGCATCTTGCCCTTTTGACCAATGGGGTTTAGATATCGTGGGGTCTTTCCCTGTAGCCCGGGCTCAGAAAAAATTCTTACTGGTAGGAGTTGACTACTTCTCTAAGTGGGTGGAAGCCGAGCCCCTGGCTAGAATAACTGAGGAGGAAGTTCTTAAATTTCTGTGGAAGAATATTGTCTGCAGGTTTGGTATCCCCCGGAAGCTTATATCTGACAATGGCAGACAATTCCAAGGGAACAGGGTCAAAGCTTGGTGCGAAGAAATGAAAATTACTCAGGTTTTCACCTCAGTCGCCTATCCCCAAGCCAATGGACAAACCGAGGTAACCAACCGCACTATAGTCCAAGCTCTCAGAGCCCGGTTATTTGGGGTAGGAAAGGACTGGGTAGAGGAGTTGCCCAGCGTTTTGTGGGCATACCGGACTACACCTCGAACGGCAACCGGGGAAACACCATTCAGCTTGGTATATGGCTCTGAGGCAGTCCTCCCTGCCGAGATCGGGCAAACTTCAGCCCGGGTAAGCATGTATTCAGAGAACAACGATAATGCTCGGGCCAGCGAGCTTGATCTCATTGAAGAGAGGAGAGAGAGAGCGGCAATCAGAATGGAGGCCTATCGGCGCCGGGTGATGAAAGCTTACAATCAGAAGGTACGACACCGAGAGTTTCAAATCGGAGAAATGGTCCTCAAGAAGACAAACCCGGCAGGGGACGTAGGCAAGCTTGATGCCCGGTGGGAAGGTCCTTACAAAATAGTGCGCAGAGTTAGCTCAAGCACTTATTATCTGGAAGACGGACAGGGTCGTCCTCTCAAAAGGCCTTGGAATGCTTTTCACCTTAAGAAGTATTTTCCTTAAGTTTTTGTACATCTTTTAATTATTCCTTAATAAAGATCAAATTCCTGGAAAGATCATTCTTAAAGCCCGGAAGGTCCCGAACCCCGGCACATATTAAGGGCCCGGGTGATACCATGCCCCGGCTTCCCTTCGATTTATTATTAAGGGCCCGGGTGATACCATGCCCCGGCTTCCCTTCGGTTTATTATTAAGGGCCCGGGTGATACTATGACCCGGCTTCCCTTCGGTTTATTATTAAGGGCCCGGGTGGTACCATGCCCCGGCTTCCCTTCAATCAATTTATAAAGGGCCCGGGTGGTACCATGCCCCGGCTTCCCTTCAATTTATTATTAAAGGGCCCGGGTGATACCATGCCCCTGCTTCCCTTCGATTTATTATTAAGGGCCCGGGTGATACCATGCCCCGGCTTCCCTTCGATTTATTACTAAGGGCCCGGGTGGTACCACGCCCCGGCTTCCCTTCAATCAATTTATAAAGGGCCCGGGTGGCACCACGCCCCGGCTTCCCTTCAATTTATTATTAAGGGCCCGGGTGGTACCATGCCCCGGCTTCCCTTCAATTTATTATTAAAGGGCCCGGGTGGTACCATGCCCGGGCTTCCCTTCAATTTATTATTAAAGGGCCCGGGTGGTACCATGCCCCGGCTTCCCTTCAATTTATTATTAAAGGGCCCGGGTGGCACCACGCCCCGGCTCTCCCTTCAATTTATTATTAAGGGCCCGGGCGGCACCACGCCCCGGTTTTCCTTTCCGTTTATTATTAAAGGCCCGTGTGATACCATGCCCTGGTTTCCCTGCAATTCTTATTATTAACAGAGATAAAACGAAGACACACGGATGAATAAGAAAATCCATTAAAAAAAAAAAGAGATTATTACAACTACCGTAAGAAGAAAAATAAACAAAAATCTAAGGGGCAGTCTCAGGCTCTGAGTCCTCCTCCACCTCGGACTCTTCCTCATCCGGGATCTCTGCACCGTCCTCCGGCAGGGAGCTAGCAGCCCGGACTAAGTTTAGGAGGCTCTTCTTCTCCGGAGGCAGTAAACCTGCTTCTTTCACTTGCCCCTTGCATTTATTAAAGCCCGCCTTGAAATAAGGAAAGGCTTTATTAGTCACCAGCTGCTGGAATTCCGCAGTAGCAAGAAAAGCAGCCCGCCACTCCTCCTCTAAGGTGGCCCGAGCCGTAAGATTCGCCTCCAGTTCACTCACCCTCTCGGTGGCCAGCACGAAATTATCCAGAGCGTCCCGGGCATCCAAATCTAGCTTTTCAGCTCGGGCCTCCGTCTTCTCCAGTAGAGCCTTCAGCGAAAGGATCTCTGTCCGGGCCTCTCCGATCTGGCCCTGCAAGACATTGATTGTATCTTCCTGGCCCCGTAGTTCCCCCGCATGGAGGTTTTTAAGTTCAGCAATGCGGGCCAGGGAACCTTCATGAAGAGCGGTGGCAGAGGTGACCCGGGCCTCTGTGCTCTCTTGCAGGGCGCCCATCTTTTCAAAGGCCACCCTGGCCAGCTGCCCGCTCTGTGAATAAGCAAAGATCCCATAAGGAAAAGTATTACCAGTAAAGCAAAGGAGCAGAAGTAGGGGAAGAGATAGAGCTTACAGCCAGCGCGAGGTTAAAGCTCTCCAGCATGAGATCACCGGCCTTCGAAGCTTGTAGGATGGTCTCCTCGGCAGGAGTCACCACCCGCTTCAGTATTTGGAAGCCCATCTTCGAGCTCCCGGCTGAAAATATAGTCCCGGGCATTGCAGGAGGAGTAGTGGTGGCAGGAAGGACCTGAGAGGATCCATCGGGGGACACCGGTGTGACGGGCCCAGACCCCTGAACCATCTGGGTAATCACCCGGGGCTCAACACGAACCCGCTCCCGGGCAGCTTTCCTTTTCCTGCCAGTCAGAAGGGGTTGGTCTGGAGACTTGTCCCCCTCCTCAATTATAATAACCCCGTGTTCCGAGGGCCCGGTAACTTCGGCAGGAGCTGGGGTCTCCTTTGTAGCAGGCACTTGGAATACTGGCCCCTCCTCGACCGGGCCTTCAGTGGCCACCCGGGATGAAGACCCCTGATGCTCTCGGGCCTTCTTCTCAGCAGCAGCAGCTTTCCGGGCAGCCTTTTTAGCGGCTTTTTCCTCAGCTATTTTTTGGATGAAGGCCTCTTTCATCTCGGTTTCTACAAAAGAAATTATACCAGGGAACAACCCATTAAAAACAGATAATGTAAGGTCAGTAAGGAAATATAAATGGCAAGCAGAGGAAACCTACCGGAGCGGGAGGGGTCGAACTCCTCGATGACGCGATCGGTAGGATCCTCTATCCTGGGACTCAGCCCGAATGCCACCAGGAGCTTTTCACTAAGGAGGGCGGAGGAGCTATACACTTTCCCTCCCACCACCTCCTCGCTCAGGGTGTAAGAGTCTAAGGTGCGGTAATTTTCTGGGAGACCGGGCTGAGCAGGGAGAGCGGGAATAAACCCAGCCGGGCACTCGGGAAGACGGGGAAGACGGATATAAAAGAACCGGCGTTTCCAATCCTTGACGGAGGAAGGGATATCTCCGAAAAGTTTGTGGTGAGACCGGGTCTTGAAGGAGAAGGCGTAATCGCCAATATAACAGATAAAGAAAAAATTGAAAAGGGAAGGCTCAAGGGCTATGTCAGGGTACATAGAAATAAGAGTAAAAAAGCAAGTCATCATCCTGATAGCATTAGGATGGAATTGGTTAAGGGGAATACTCAACAGGGAGGATATCCCGACAAAGAAGGGGTGGAGGGGAAACCGGAGACCATTAGCCACCTGGTCTCGGAAGAAGGTTAGACACCCTTCTGGTGGTTGGTCAGCCCGGTTGCTAGGACCCGGGATGATGATATCGAAATTAGTAGGGATGGAGCCAAGAAGACGGATCTCCTCGGCTGATTTGGCTCGAAGGGAGCTAGCCATGGTGGAAAACCACGGCAAAGGGCCAGTAGCAGCAGCCTGGGCTGGAGAAGAAGCAACCCGGGCTGAGGGTTTTGAAGAAGTTGCCTTCTTCTTTTTCTTCTGGGAGCTTGAAGACCCAGCCCCATGGGAAAATTTTAGTTTTTTGGGAGGAGGAGAGGGAATTGGATTTTGGGAGCGGAAAGCAGAAATGGGAGAAGCAGAAACCGATGGACTATCAAGCAGGGCCTCTTCCTCAAATTCCGAGGAGCCGTGGTAGATCCTACCCGATGTAGAAGAAGTATGAGAAGAAGACATGACGAAGAAATGGACTTACAAGGATTTGTTGTTGAAGAAAAACGGCGGTCGGGGCGTCGAGGATGCAGCGAAGTTTGTGCAGAGTTTCGGGACGCGAGAGCTTGAGTTTGCTAAAGAGTAAGGAGTGATGGAGAAGGAGACATATATATAGGAACGGGGAAACAATCCGGGTCGTCGATTTAATTATGATCCGAGGGCCCACATCGATTCAGAAAAATACACCCAGATCACGGATCTCAGTCGTTGATCTGGATGGATATGAACGACCAGATTCACCTCGTGAGTCGTACCAGGCAGGTGAAGGGACGTGTAATCATGAGGGTGTAAGACTTATCGGATCCTCGGAATATGGAACATCTCCGACCGTTGGGATGAGAGAGAGGGGCACGTGTCATCAGGGCGGTCTGAGTAACATTCCGAAAAGAGAGCCGGCATGTTATTATCTTAAGCCCGGGAGGTTTAAGGCCCCGGCATGTTATTATGTTAAGCCCGGGAGGTTTAAGGCCCCGGCATGTTATTATCTTAAGCCCGGGAGGTTTAAGGCCCCGGCATGTTATTATCTTAAGCCCGGGAGATTTGAGACCCCGGCGTATTATATTAAGCCCGGGAGGTTTAAGGCCCCGGCATGTTATTATATTAAGCCCGGGAGGTTTAAGGCCCCGGCATGTTATTATGTTAAGCCCGGGAGGTTTAAGGCCCCGGCATGTTATTATCTTAAGCCCGGGAGGTTTAAGGCCCCGGCATGTTATTATCTTAAGCCCGGGAGATTTGAGACCCCGGCGTATTATATTAAGCCCAGGATGTTTAGGGCCCGGGCGTGTTAGCTTAGTTTTGGGAAATTTTATACCCCGGTCTTTTATCTTAAGCCAATAAACTCAAGAAAAGTAAAAAGCAGAATACGTGAAGTAAAATATTATTAATGAAACCGGTCCCATATTACTTCTCCCAACCTAGAGCCTACATGGTCTTGCCACTCTGTCATCCAATGATGAAGCTCAGGGAGGGGGATGTTGGCAAAGGACTCAGTAGCAGCGAGCTTGCGCAGCTGATTCCACTCCTTCTGCAGCATGGCTTGCAACAGAACTTGATCAGTGGCCAGCTCCGCCACGTGTGAAGTTCCCGTCTGTATTTCCTCGCTAGTGCTCTCAGTGGCCTGGTAAGGATCAGGCCATCCTGGTGTGAGCGCACAAGATCATGGATCTTGTACCAGGTGGACATGACCTTCGCCAGAATAAGCTCCTCAGCAGTCCTCTGTAGGGACTCTAGGTGAGCACGCGTTGAGGGGGGCAAGTGGCCATACGGGCTGCTACAAACAGTGGACTCGCTGGAACTCGACATGATGGAATGATCGCTCTCACTTCACCTTCTCCTATTTATAGGCAGGTGGTATTTAAGACGGAGGAAACCCAAGAGTTTCTGACCATGCGAAGCGATTTCGCATTTATGCAGGAGAGAGGTTGAGCGCATCCATTGATCTAAACACACGTGTATGGTAAAGAAACGCCTCGTACATTGTTCCGGGCAGGCGAAGGGTCGTGAACAAATCTCAATGCCGCAATATCATCATTTTCTCAAGAAGTGGAATGCCCCTCGGCCGGATTTCAATGTTGGAAATCAAAGTTGCACGGTTGTGACGCCATACCAGGGGTTGGGAGGTATTAAATAATCTGAATTTTGCGAAAGACCGGGAAGAACGGGTCCCCGGCATTTTGTGAGGCCCGGGGATTACAAGTCCTCGGTATTTTGCGAGACTCGAGGGACACGGGGCCTCGGCCTTGTATTAATTTCCCGAGAAGTATTAAGTTCAAGAGTTCCAGTAAGTTATTTCATCAGAAAATTTCCATGCAATTAGTGATACAGGTCAATTAATGGATTGGAAAATGGTCATAGCCGAGCAGTGATAGAAAGGGAAGCAAAAACTTTTATTCAACTATATACATTGGCACGTATTACATCGTCATACTTCTCTCCTATGACAATTACTCGTAGCTTCAACCAAGCAGACAGAGGAGGGGTGGAGCCTCGCCAGAAAATGGGAGAATCAAGAATACGTTTCAGGAGCTTCAGCTCTTTCCGAAGCATCAACTGATAGATACGGCCATCCGTGAAGATGTCTACCTCTTCAGCTATGTATAGTTGTCGGCGCGCCTTCTGTAGTTTGGACACCAGGGCAGGGGTGGTAGCTTCTCCAGAGTCATAAAAAAGTTTCAGCTTCTGAAGCTTCTCCCAATAGCCGAGAACTTCGTTGAGTATCTCGTTTTCTATAATGGATTTCTGAGTCTCCAGATTGGGCTCCCGGAGAGCTTCAATCATCCCTGGAGTTCTGGAGCTGCTTGCACCGGCCATATCTATTGAAGTAATCTGAGAGATAATGGAAGGGTTGGAGGGTATCGTATATTTATAGGGAGGAAGAGTGTATCACCATCGTTGATTCTTGAATATATCAACGGTTGGGATGAATATTGGAAGTTGTACCAAGCAGACTAAAAAGACGGGCGTAAATATCGAGATATCATAACAGACCTCGAAACACGGAACCTCGCGGATAAATTCAAATTTTGGGGTTGGTAGCAATGCTGGCAATAGCGTCCACCCCTTTAAAATTTCTATAAAGGCTTCATGGTCAGGGGGTGTGGACTATTTTTCACTAATCGGGACAGCGAGATAGACTCTAGCCCGACTTTTTTAGGAGGGAGTGGTGATACCCCCAAAAGAGCCCGGGCCCGGGTAAGACTCCGTACCCGGAAGATTCCCAAGGGACCATTTAGCAAGCAACCACCGGGAGAGTAACCAGTCAATACCCGGGGTTAAAGCTTCCCGGTTCCAAAAGTACTCGGGTAGAAAGCATCGGGAAATAAGCCTAATTTCCCCCTGATCACTACGTCTTCCGTAAAACTCGGGACCTGTACTCCCACGTTCCATGACCAAGTCAAGAATCAACACGTGGCCCACTACTTTACAACGTGGCCCACCACCCGTAATCGTGACCATCATCCGAACTTTACGGGCAAGTCACCCACCTAAGTCACCTATAAATACCCCCCGCAGGTATTTTCACCAGGTATCTCTTTTTCTCCAATTCAAGCACTTACGAAGATTCTTGTTTCTTCCCAAGTTTTCCTTTGCGTACATCACTGACTTGAGCGTCGGAGTGGATACGCCGGAATAACTTCCGGCGCTCCCCTAACGTTCTGTGATTTCAGGTGACAGGGAACTCAAACCACCCGGGTCCTTAGCAACTTGCATCGACGTACACATATATAACATATATCTATCCAACTTGGCAAATCGCCCACCTCGCTATTACCCGATTTGCTCGGTTGACATCACCTTACATTATCTGTTTTTAATGGGTTGTTCCCTGGTATAATTTCTTTTGTAGAAACCGAGATGAAAGAGGCCTTCATCCAAAAAATAGCTGAGGAAAAAGCCGCTAAAAAGGCTGCCCGGAAAGCTGCTGCTGCTGAGAAGAAGGCCCGAGAGCATCAGGGGTCTTCATCCCGGGTGGCCACTGAAGGCCCGGTCGAGGAGGGGCCAGTATTCCAAGTGCCTGCTACAAAGGAGACCCCAGCTCCTGCCGAAGTTACCGGGCCCTCGGAACACGGGGTTATTATAATTGAGGAGGGGGACAAGTCTCCAGACCAACCCCTTCTGACTGGCAGGAAAAGGAAAGCTGCCCGGGAGCGGGTTCGTGTTGAGCCCCGGGTGATTACCCAGATGGTTCAGGGGTCTGGGCCCGTCACACCGGTGTCCCCCGATGGATCCTCTCAGGTCCTTCCTGCCACCACTACTCCTCCTGCAATGCCCGGGACTATATTTTCAGCCGGGAGCTCGAAGATGGGCTTCCAAATACTGAAGCGGGTGGTGACTCCTGCCGAGGAGACCATCCTACAAGCTTCGAAGGCCGGGGATCTCATGCTGGAGAGCTTTAACCTCGCGCTGGCTGTAAGCTCTATCTCTTCCCCTACTTCTGCTCCTTTGCTTTACTGGTAATACTTTTCCTTATGGGATCTTTGCTTATTCACAGAGCGGGCAGCTGGCCAGGGTGGCCTTTGAAAAGATGGGTGCCCTGCAAGAGAGCACAGAGGCCCGGGTCACCTCTGCCACCGCTCTTCATGAAGGTTCCCTGGCCCGCATTGCTGAACTTAAAAACCTCCATGCGGGGGAACTACGGGGCCAGGAAGATACAATCAATGTCTTGCAGGGCCAGATCGGAGAGGCCCGGACAGAGATCCTTTCGCTGAAGGCTCTACTGGAGAAGACGGAGGCCCGAGCTGAAAAGCTAGATTTGGATGCCCGGGACGCTCTGGATAATTTCGTGCTGGCCACCGAGAGGGTGAGTGAACTGGAGGCGAATCTTACGGCTCGGGCCACCTTAGAGGAGGAGTGGCGGGCTGCTTTTCTTGCTACTGCGGAATTCCAGCAGCTGGTGACTAATAAAGCCTTTCCTTATTTCAAGGCGGGCTTTAATAAATGCAAGGGGCAAGTGAAAGAAGCAGGTTTACTGCCTCCGGAGAAGAAGAGCCTCCTAAACTTAGTCCGGGCTGCTAGCTCCCTGCCGGAGGACGGTGCAGAGATCCCGGATGAGGAAGAGTCCGAGGTGGAGGAGGACTCAGAGCCTGAGACTGCCCCTTAGATTTTTGTTTATTTTTCTTCTTACGGTAGTTGTAATAATCTCTTTTTTTTTTTTAATGGATTTTCTTATTCATCCGTGTGTCTTCGTTTTATCTCTGTTAATAATAAGAATTGCAGGGAAACCAGGGCATGGTATCACACGGGCCTTTAATAATAAACGGAAAGGAAAACCGGGGCGTGGTGCCGCCCGGGCCCTTAATAATAAATTGAAGGGAGAGCCGGGGCGTGGTGCCACCCGGGCCCTTTAATAATAAATTGAAGGGAAGCCGGGGCATGGTACCACCCGGGCCCTTTAATAATAAATTGAAGGGAAGCCGGGGCATGGTACCACCCGGGCCCTTTAATAATAAATTGAAGGGAAGCCGGGGCATGGTACCACCCGGGCCCTTAATAATAAATTGAAGGGAAGCCGGGGCGTGGTGCCACCCGGGCCCTTTATAAATTGATTGAAGGGAAGCCGGAGCGTGGTACCACCCGGGCCCTTAGTAATAAATCGAAGGGAAGCCGGGGCATGGTATCACCCGGGCCCTTAATAATAAATCGAAGGGAAGCCGGGGCATGGTATCACCCGGGCCCTTTAATAATAAATTGAAGGGAAGCCGGGGCATGGTACCACCCGGGCCCTTTATAAATTGATTGAAGGGAAGCCGGGGCATGGTACCACCCGGGCCCTTAATAATAAACCGAAGGGAAGCCGGGGCATAGTATCACCCGGGCTCTTAATAATAAACCGAAGGGAAGCCGGGGCATGGTATCACCCGGGCCCTTAATAATAAATCGAAGGGAAGCCGGGGCATGGTATCACCCGGGCCCTTAATATGTGCCGGGGTTCGGGACCTTCCGGGCTTTAAGAATGATCTTTCCAGGAATTTGATCTTTATTAAGGAATAATTAAAAGATGTACAAAAACTTAAAGAAAATACTTCTTAAGGTGAAAAGCATTCCAAGGCCTTTTGAGAGGACGACCCTGTCCGTCTTCCAGATAATAAGTGCTTGAGCTAACTCTGCGCACTATTTTGTAAGGACCTTCCCACCGGGCATCAAGCTTGCCTACGTCCCCTGCCGGGTTTGTCTTCTTGAGGACCATTTCTCCGATTTGAAACTCTCGGTGTCGTACCTTCTGATTGTAAGCTTTCATCACCCGGCGCCGATAGGCCTCCATTCTGATTGCCGCTCTCTCTCTCCTCTCTTCAATGAGATCAAGCTCGCTGGCCCGAGCATTATCGTTGTTCTCTGAATACATGCTTACCCGGGCTGAAGTTTGCCCGATCTCGGCAGGGAGGACTGCCTCAGAGCCATATACCAAGCTGAATGGTGTTTCCCCGGTTGCCGTTCGAGGTGTAGTCCGGTATGCCCACAAAACGCTGGGCAACTCCTCTACCCAGTCCTTTCCTACCCCAAATAACCGGGCTCTGAGAGCTTGGACTATAGTGCGGTTGGTTACCTCGGTTTGTCCATTGGCTTGGGGATAGGCGACTGAGGTGAAAACCTGAGTAATTTTCATTTCTTCGCACCAAGCTTTGACCCTGTTCCCTTGGAATTGTCTGCCATTGTCAGATATAAGCTTCCGGGGGATACCAAACCTGCAGACAATATTCTTCCACAGAAATTTAAGAACTTCCTCCTCAGTTATTCTAGCCAGGGGCTCGGCTTCCACCCACTTAGAGAAGTAGTCAACTCCTACCAGTAAGAATTTTTTCTGAGTCCGGGCTACAGGGAAAGACCCCACGATATCTAAACCCCATTGGTCAAAAGGGCAAGATGCCTGGATAGGCTTCATCAAAGCCGTCGGGTGATGGTTCATGTTGCTATGCCTTTGACATCCCTCGCAAGAGCTGACTACCCGGGTAGCATCTTGATGCATGGTAGGCCACCAGAACCCGGCGAGCAGGGCCTTCCTGGCCAGGGAAGTTGCCCCAATATGATCCCCGCAACAGCCTTCGTGGATCTCCCTTAAAACATAAAGGGATTCATCCCCAGCTATGCATTTGAGAAGAGGACCCTGGAAAGATCGCCGGTACAGATTATCTTCGATTACAACAAATCTAGCCGCTCTTCTCTTGATTTGACTAGCCTCCTTGAGATCTCCGGGTAGGTACGATCGGGTGATGTATTCAAGGATAGGGGTCGTCCAGCTATTGTCCCGGGTAGGAGTAGGCTCGGTATCCACTGAAGATATCAGGTTAGTGTGACAAGCTACCCCTGGCTCCCTGCGATCAGAAAGTGAAGCTGCCATTTTTGCCAAGGCATCAGCCTCGCTGTTTTTCTCCCGGGGGATCTGCTCTATACTCCAATCTGTAAAGTGTGTCGACAATTCCCTGATGACAGCTAGATATTTTACAAACTTTTCCTCCCGTGCTTCGTATCCTCCTTTCACCTGCTGGGTTACCAACTGCGAATCTGTATAAATAAGGACCCGGGTGGCTCCCACATTCCGGGCTGCTTTTATCCCGATGATAACAGCCTCGTACTCTGCTTCATTGTTGGAAGCCCGGAAGTCCAATCGTACTGCCAGCTGTACTTTCTCCTCGGTAGGTGATATTAGCAATATTCCTACTCCACTGCCATCTTTACAGGATGCCCCATCTACAAATATCCTCCAAATTCCCCCGATATCAGGGGTCACCATCTCGGTGATGAAATCTGACAAGGCCTGAGCTTTAATGGCCCGCCGGGGCTGATACTCGATGTCATATTCTCCCAACTCCACAGTCCACTTTACCAACCTTCCTGAGACCTCGGGTTGAGTCATGATTCTCCCGAGAGGCGAGTTAGTCAACACTGTGATAGGGTGGGATAGGAAGTATGGGCGTAGTTTCCGTGCTGTAATGACCAGGGCTAGGGCTACTTTCTCTACTTCGGTATACCTGACCTCGGGCCCTTTGAGTGCATGACTCACATAATAGACCGGTCTCTGGCTCGTATCTTCTTCTCGGATTAGTACAGAGCTGACAGCGTACTCAGTGGCAGACAGGTATACCCAAAGCTGTTCCCCGGGTCCGGGCTTCTCAAGGACAGGGAGCCCGGCTAGATGATTTTTTAACTCTTCGAAAGCTTTTTCACACTTTTCGTCCCAACCAAACTCTTTAGCCTTTCTTAGGACTTGGAAGAAAGGGTAGCTCCGGTGTGCGGATCGGGAGATGAAGCGTGACAGGGCAGCAATTCTCCCCGTGAGCTTTTGCACATCCCTGACTGATTTTGGGGATGTCATCTCGGTAATAGACCGGACTTTCTCTGGGTTGACTTCAATGCCCCTCTCGGTGACCATGAATCCGAGGAACTTGCCACTTTTAACTCCGAATGTGCATTTGGACGGGTTCAGCTTAACCCCATACTCCCGGAGAGTGGAGAAAGTTTCCTCGAGGTCCGGGATGAACTCCGTACGTGCCCGGGATTTGATCAAGATGTCATCTACATAAACTTCAATATTCCGTCCGGCCTGCTTGGTGAATATCCGGTCCATTAATCTTTGATACGTGGCCCCGACATTCTTTAATCCGAAGGGCATGACGACATAGCAGAAGGTTCCTCCCGAAGTAACGAAACTAACCTTCTCCTGATCCTCCCGGGCCAGGGGGATCTGATGGTACCCCTGGTATGCGTCCATGAAACATAGTAGCTCATACCCTGATGTGGAGTCTACCAGCTGGTCGATCCGGGGTAGGGGGTAGCAATCCTTTGGACAAGCTTTGTTCAAATCCCTGAAGTCGACGCACATCCGCCATTTACCGGCAGATTTGGGAACCAAGACCACATTGGATAGCCAGGTGGGATACTGAACCTCTCTGATTTGCCCGGCTTTCAATAGTTCTGCCACATGGTCAGCAATCACTTTATCCTTTTCAGGACCAAAGTGTCTCTTTTTCTGTTTCACTGCCCGGGAACCCGGGAGGATGTTCAACTTGTGCTCTGCTATGTAGGGTGATATCCCCACCAATTCTGAAGAAAACAACGCGAAGACGTCTACGTTCTCTTGGAGGCACCGTATCAACTGAGCCCGGGTGATTGGGTCCAGATCCCGAGCTATTTTTATCGTTTTCTCGGGCTGCTCGGGTAGGATGTTTACTTCTTCCTGTTCTTCCCCTTCCAACAAATGTACCTGTTGGATAGAGTGCACCTCCTCCTTACCTAACCTCCGGTCTTCGCAGCTTCGCCGGGCTCTTTTATTTTCCACCCGAACAGTTTCTGCATAGCAACTGCGGGAAGATGGCTGGTCTCCCCTGACTTCTCCCACTCTGTTCCCCACCGGGAACTTAAGCTTCTGGTGATAGGCAGAAGCCACGGCCTGGAGAGCATTCATAGCAGGTCTGCCCAAAATGACATTGTAAGAGGTAGGGGCACTTACCACAGTGAACACCGTCATCACCGTCTTTCTTAGCTCCTCGGTTCCTACCGTGAGGGGGAGGACGATTTCCCCCCGAGGGTAGACAGTGTGGCCAGCGAATCCAAACAGTGCTGTTTCTATCTGTCGCAACCGATAGTCTTCTAATTTCATTTGGTCCAGGGCCTCCTGAAAAATGACATTCACCGAACTCCCTGAGTCAACAAAGACCCGGCGAATATCATAATTCGCCACTTTCGCTTGGATGACTAGGGCATCGTTGTGTGGCAAGCTAACTCCCTGAAGATCCCGGGGTCCAAAACTGATTATCGGCACATCCTCGCTCGGTGCTCTACCCACCCCCAGACTTTCGTGTCGGGAATATGCCTTCCGGGCCCGGTTAGAATCTCCATCTGTAGATCCCCCGGAGATCATTTCAATCACCCCCAGGACTGGCGATCTTCCTCCGTCCTTGATTACCCGGTCCTGAGATGTTTGCCCGGGACTATCACTCTTTTCTTTTCTGACCGGGCCTGTATTTCCTGACCTGTACCCTGCATCTCTTGGTACCCATGGTAGTTCTCGGGACTTCTTCGCTAATTGTAACATCCCACTTGGGCCCGACTGGGAAGGGGCCCTCTTCAACCTCCGGCATTCATTCGTGCTGTGTGCACACTCTCCGTGGTAAGAACACATCTTGGTGACAGGTGGTAAATTTAGAGGTGGTCGGGCTGAGAAGTTTCCCCGATCGCCATCACAAATGTGGACCTCGCCTCGACGTGGCCTCATCGGGGTGTATCGAGAAAAACGCCCGAGATCACTTCCCCGGGCTTTATCGTCTGGCTTTCCAGCTCGATCATTTCTTTCTTTCCGGGTCGATTCCCTTTTCTGCCTCTGGGCTTCCTCCATGTTTATATATTTTTCCGCCCGGGATAACAGAGCTTCAAAATCCCCGGGCTGTTTTTTCACCAAGGATCGGAAGAAATCACCTTCCCTGAGCCCTTGAGTAAATGCCGTGGTTTTAGTTTCCGGGGCACAAGCCGGCACTTCTAGGGACGCTTTGTTGAACCGGCGAATATACGCCCGGAGAGATTCATCACCCGACTGTTTTATCTCGAACAGGCTGAAGGCAGTCTTTTTGTATTTCTTGCTGCTGCTGAAGTGGTGTACAAAGGTATCTCTGAAACTTTCGAAAGATTGGATGCTCCGGGGTTCCAACTTCTCGAACCACTTCTGAGCAGAATCCACTAAGGTGGTGAGGAATACCTTGCATTTGATCTTGTCAGGATAACAATGCAGCATCGCCATATTCTCAAACCGGGCGAGATGCTCCTCGGGGTCGGAATTTCCATCATACTCCCGGATATTGGTGGTCTTGAAGTGAGCGGGGAGGGGCTCATTTATAATATCCGGGGAGAAAGGGCATCCCCGGGAACTAGTCGGAGTTACCATATGAGAGGTTCCGGCCATGGCCTCTAGTTCTTTAACTTTCTTTCTCAAATCTTTCAGTTCCTGGGCCACCGCGAGGGTAGGAGCTTTGGAAAACGTCTGAGAACTTTCTTCCTTGCCTCTTTCTTTCTCGGAAGGAGATTCTCCCATGGCCTCCTCGTCCCTTGGCTGGCTAGATTCAGGTGGGGCCCTTTCGTCAAGGGCTTTCTGGACCGCGGCAGCTATTAATCGCGCCAACCCCTCCGGGGTGTGACTGGTTGAGGGATCTTGAGGTCCTTTCCCCCCCTCAGGGTTCTGAGGACCAGAATTGTTCCCAGTAGTTCTGCGAGTGGAAACCATATCTACGTCTCGTGCTACAGTTTCCCACAGACGGCGCCAATGATGTCAACCGAGCAAATCGGGTAATAGCGAGGTGGGCGATTTGCCAAGTTGGATAGATATATGTTATATATGTGTACGTCGATGCAAGTTGCTAAGGACCCGGGTGGTTTGAGTTCCCTGTCACCTGAAATCACAGAACGTTAGGGGAGCGCCGGAAGTTATTCCAGCGTGTCCACTCCGACGCTCAAGTCAGTGATGTACGCAAAGGAAAACTTGGGAAGAAACAAGAATCTTCGTAAGTGCTTGAATTGGAGAAAAAGAGATACCTGGTGAAAATACCTGCGGGGGGTATTTATAGGTGACTTAGGTGGGTGACTTGCCCGTAAAGTTCGGATGATGGTCACGATTACGGGTGGTGGGCCACGTTGTAAAGTAGTGGGCCACGTGTTGATTCTTGACTTGGTCATGGAACGTGGGAGTACAGGTCCCGAGTTTTACGGAAGACGTAGTGATCAGGGGGAAATTAGGCTTATTTCCCGATGCTTTCTACCCGAGTACTTTTGGAACCGGGAAGCTTTAACCCCGGGTATTGACTGGTTACTCTCCCGGTGGTTGCTTGCTAAATGGTCCCTTGGGAATCTTCCGGGTACGGAGTCTTACCCGGGCCCGGGCTCTTTTGGGGGTATCACTTATAATATATTTATAAACTAAACACATTATTATCATTATATAATATATACATAAAAATAATAATTAATAGCAGTAAGATAATAATAATAATAAAATTAACATTAATATTAATTATAAAATTTAATTATATTATTACTGACAACAATATTAATCATTATAATGACTATAATTTAGTGGGAAAATCATGCTTTATCCTTTATATTTTGGTACTAAAAGTACTTATAGTTCCCTAAACATTTCAATATAATATTTTTTGTCTCCTGAACTTTAAAACATGTTAAGTAATTAGTATTTGTCGCTCCGGTATGATGTTCGAGTTGATGGATTAGATTAGTGTTTGATCTAAAATCAAAAGTTCGACTTTCCTACTAGTATTTTATCGGGCAAGTATGTCGCACATGATTTATCCAATGCAGTTTTAAATGGCTAGAATGATTGCAATCTATTTCGTTAGTCAAAGAATTATCCGATATGTATTGACTAATTATCCGATATGTAAGGCCCGAGATGTTATCATTTTGTGAGACTCCGAAAATAAAATGGTATTAATGGCATTTTCGTAATTATTGGATGGCAATGGCATTTTCGTAATTATGGTATGGGAATGGCATTTTCGTAATTTTGAGAAATTTGGACGAATTTTTGAGAGGAGTCCACGTTGCTAGCCATGCAAATTTGATATATATATATGATTATTTCTCAACAATTCAGAGGTAAAAATCGAGAGTTTCTGGAGACCATTTTCAAGTTTTCCTCCGTAGCTTGGAAATTCGATTGTGCCGCACCTGTCCATCAGAATTTGAATCCGGACGTAGTACTGTACTCCTATCGTCGACAGCTATTACAGGACGTAAGTTTTATTGATTTCTGGTATCATTTGAAAATATGATATTGTCAGAATTGAATGGAATTCATATATGATGTTCTTGACATATTAGACATCGTAGAATCGAAGTCAGATTGAAGAACGGACTAGTTTTGTAATTGTTATGATTTTTGGAATCGATGTGACTGAGAATTCATATCAGATATGTATTGTTATTGAGATTATGACTGGTATCGATATTGATTATGAGTCCTGGTATTATATCTGTGATGTTTGGACTGATGGGGTTATCGAGACTGTATTTTATACCGTCGAAACATCAGTTGGTTGATATTGATCAGATTCGGTATTGATTTAGATTGGATTGTGATACCGTATGTTGATTGACATTAATCAGATTATGTGTTTTGATTTGAGTATTAATCAGAACAGGTATTGAATTGAATTGTGTATTGATATTATACCTATTCAACTGTTATTACCAGATTGGGAATGGACCGAGATAGAGTCGGGACTTCTTCTTCTTCTTCTGAGCGAGAAGATAAAGGTATAAATTAATGTTGAGTTGGGATTGCACAACTCGAGTGAGGTTTGACTCGAGTTTCCCTAAATCACATATTGTACCTTATTGCATTGATATTTGCATTAAGTTGATTGATGTACTTGCTCTCTTGATATTAGATGACAGGTATTAGATGTGTTATCTTGTGACAGAAGTGCTGGATAGTGGTGGTATCGCCACGGCACATTGCACGATGTCTCAAGATAGGATAGTAGCGATAGAGCTATAGTCCTTGACGGTTAGGTCAGGACACTGGATGTTTGGTTATATCGAGTAATGGAATCTATTACGGAATTCGATATAGGAACACCATATTTGGTTATATCGAGTAAAGGGTATTGGAATTCTTCTATTACGGAATTCGATATAGGAATACCAGGGCCATGGTTATATCGAGTAATAGAGATTATGGTTCCATCCTTTACGGAATTCGATATAGGAATACCACATCTGGAAACCGGGATCCCTAGACTAGGATTGAGTCTAGTCTAAAACTTGTAGTCACGAGTTTGAGTGACAGTTATTGATTGATATTGATTGATGTTGATTATGTTCCTGAATATGGTTCATGTCCTTTTAGGTTCCTGATATTTGGTACATGTCTAGAATAGGAGTTATTCTTGATATTGATTATGTTCCTGATATTTGGTACATGCCTAGAATAGGATGTATTCTTGATATTGATTATGTTCCTGATATTTGGTACATGTCTAGAATAGGAATTATTCTTGATATTGATTGAGGTTCCTGATATTGGTACATGTTTAGAATAGAAATTATTCTTGATATTGATTATGTTCCTGAATAGGGTACATGTTTAGAACTTGAATTAGTATTGTATTGATTTATATCATGATTTTGATATATGATAAGATTTTCTGTTATATGCTTTTATATTGATTATATAATTGCATGTACACATGATTTATTCTGGGATATTTATATCTCACCGGAGTTATCCGGCTGTTGTCTTGTCTGTATGTGTGCATGGCAACAGGTGGGATAGGAGCGGGGTCAAGATGAGAACGAGGCTGGACTAGATAGCGTGGAGATCCGGACTTTGAAGCAACTTAGGGTTCAGCACTGACTTATAGTTGAACCTAGTTGGATTATTGTAGATCATACAATAATTGTATGTGATGTTTAATATGTAATTTGAATTTAATTACATTACGTTTCCGCTTTGCATTTTAAAAGAAAAATTTTTAGACCCTGTTTATTATGAATGATTAAATATTCCTAAAGACGATTAAGGAATGGATTAGCGTCCGGGTCCCCACAACAGGTGGTATCAGAGCTGTAGGCTCTTGAACTGTAGGTTCCTTAGCACTGAGATAGAAAAGAGTGAGCGGGGTAGACTGAGTTTTCTTTCCTGCTATTGATTGCTAGCATGTGATATAGTATTATGTTGATTTACATTGAGTATGCTAGCATGCCAGCATGGTTTATTGCATTTAAATGTATGTTACCTGAATATCTGAATTGATTTGGTAATATATCTGATTTGAAAATGAATCAGAACCAACCCATTTTGATCAGAAGGTAAGCTGATCAGAAAGGGGTTGAGATTGATTATCTCATGGGATTACTGATTCTTGTGATCATCAGATATACCTCGTAGAAGATTTTCAGAAAGGGGTAGTACTTCGTCTGATCAGATAGAGGTATCAGAAACTCATATGGAAATTAAATTGAAAGAGTTTCAGTTATTTCAGCCACCGATTCTGAGTGGTATCGGGACGTCTGAAGAGTATGAGAACTGGTTTGATGACATAGAAATACTGTTCGAATTACTTAATTGTACAGATGAACAGAGAATTAAACTGGTATTCCCTCAGTTACGAGAAGCTGCCAGAAGTTGGTGGATTACAACCAAAAGAGTAATAGAACTGAGAGGTTCCCGAGGATTTCAGGGAGCTGGATCATCTGGATATGGTGATCAAGGAACAGACCCAGGACACACTTGATGATATAGTGGCAGGTATTGTTCCTTTATGATTATGGTGCATATGTATTGATATATACTAATGCAATCATTATGATTTTCCTGGATTGGGTGGCAATGAGATATGCTTTACCTGTTGAGTCTGTATCTACTGTAGTATTGCTTCTTTACCTTTTGGGGAAAGAATTTGATATCCGTGATATTCTGTGATATGGTATACTACAGTAAGTTGAGAATGAGACTGAATTAGATTAGATTGTACTTGTATTGTCGGATGATGACTGCATGATTGATATTGATATATCGAACAAGTACAGATTTATTATAGAGTCTTGCCAGGAGATGGGTAAGATTCGGACCTGAAATGGCCAATGAATGAATGATATACAGTAAGGGATTTAGATTTTGAATTCCTTGATATCTGTATTGTTTATGATTCGATGATTATCGAAAGGAATGGAATAATTCCTTATGTATTCCGTTGATGACTGAAGTTGAGCTTATCAGGGATTGATTTACTAATAGCAGGAAGTTTGCTATAGTCTTTCAGATGAGATTTCAGGTTGTCCTGTATCCGGAAGAGTGATTTTAGCCCTGATTTGATTCCAGGTATTGGTTTCATTTTAGAATTTCTTATAGACTGATACTGATTGAACTGAAAGAATTGAGATATCAGTTGAAAGAATTATTGTCTAAGAGTTAGAGTTACATTTGATTATATGTTTCTCTGGAAAATACTTCAGTTCCGATTATGGGTTGATGAATCCTGTGTTCCGCAATATTCTGAAGATATTATGCTCGTTTTATCTATGACATTTTGATATATTCGCAGCGTATGATTGAATTGAATATTCTGGGAACTGAGATTGTGGTATACAGAATTGTTCAGATTTGAATCTCGATTGTGACAGATTGTACTCAGAGTCTATGATATCTGAAGATAGTATACTGACTGAATTATAGTCCTGTTGAGACAGGGATCAGTGACTGAGAATGACATTGAATATGGTAGAATTTCAGAGATGTCAGAAATGTCAGAAATTGCGTCTTATGCAGTAATTAGATCAGTATTACGTATTGATATTCTGAATCTAATCCGATATTATTATCATTTTGAGTCTGAGTATGATACCGATTGTTATGAACCGTTGAGATTATATACAGTTCAGTCGAGTTAGAACTGATTTTGAAGATTAAAGCAGTTCAGAAGTTTGATCAGACTGTTCAGAACTTGATTTTGATAGTTAGAACAGTGTGTCAGAGCCGAATACCAGGTAGGTGATATTTTATTTTATATTAATAACTGATTTGGTTGTGTCAGATATTCGAATTTGAAATGACAGGTATTGTCAAATGCACACAGTAGTAGATTCAGTACTATTCTGATAACAGGAAATGTGTGATAATTCGAACAGACAGTTGTGATATAAACAGATGAAATCAGTTATGTCAGAATTTGTATTGAAATGTCTAAATCGCTGACAGATGAAGACAGAAAGATAGAAACAAAGAGATTGATTATCTTGATTATTAATTTCTGAACAGAAATAGGAGTACATTTCTATAGATTGTGTGATGACACTACTGAAAGTTTTTTTTTTTTGATTGTGTGGTGATGTAATTATGATTGAACGATTGTTCAAATCTGCCTAGGTTATATTGTACAGGATGCCGTACAAATATGACCAGACGACTGAAAGGTATGTCAGAAACGGGGGACAGATTGTATTAGATGCCAAAGTTGATTTTATCAAACTGTGATATTCGTTTGATTTTGTACTTTTGGCTGAGTGTACAGCATGATTGTTCATCTATGATTTATAGATTGAAGAATAGTCAGAGTGAACTATCCTGATACTGGAGGATATCCAGGAAATGTAGTGCTTGATTTTAGCACTAGTTAACATGATTCATTGTCACTTGTGAATTATTGTACAATAATAGCTATTAGATGAGTATCGAAATAGCTCTAGTCAAGGTATTGTACAGTGAGAAATGCTATTTTTCTTCGTATGGGAATGATATTGCAGTAATGCTTGAGGGCAGATTTGTTAAGATCAGAAATCTGATAAAGAAAAGGAGACTGAATCAGAAGAAATGAGGATAGCTCAGAATGCATAGACTAAATAAACCAACATCGGATGATGACGATTGGTAGTTGAAGCTAAAGATTGTATATATCTTTGCTTGAGATAAACAGATTTGATAACAGCTGATAGTCCTGATAGGTGATGAGCTGTAGATTGGTTTATACGGATGTTGTATAACCAGTAATGCGAGATTGATTCGGTCAGAAAAACTGGAGAAGAAGTAGTATGACATTATAATTCGTGAATTCTTATTCCAGACTGGAATCAGATCTTTGAGTTTTGGTTTAAACTCTGTACACATTTCGTCTGATATATCTGAATTGATTGTTGTGAGTTCGAGGACGAACTCAGATCTAAGAGGGGGAGAATTGTAAGGCCAGAGATGTTATCATTTTGTGAGACTCCGAAAATAAAATGGTATTAATGGCATTTTCGTAATTATTGGATGACAATGGCATTTTCGTAATTATTGGATGGCAATGGCATTTTCGTAATTATGGTATGGGAATGGCATTTTCGTAATTTTGAGAAATTTGGACGAATTTTTGAGAGGAGTCCACGTTGCTAGCCATGCAAATTTGATATATATATATGATTATTTCTCAACAATTCAGAGGTAAAAATCGAGAGTTTCTGGAGACCATTTTCAAGTTTTCCTCCGTAGCTTGGAAATTCGATTGTGCCGCACCTGTCCATCAGAATTTGAATCCGGACGTAGTACTGTACTCCTATCGTCGACAGCTATTACAGGACGTAAGTTTTATTGATTTCTGGTATCATTTGAAAATATGATATTGTCAGAATTGAATGGAATTCATATATGATGTTCTTGACATATTAGACATCGTAGAATCGAAGTCAGATTGAAGAACGGACTAGTTTTGTAATTGTTATGATTTTTGGAATCGATGTGACTGAGAATTCATATCAGATATGTATTGTTATTGAGATTATGACTGGTATCGATATTGATTATGAGTCCTGGTATTATATCTGTGATGTTTGGACTGATGGGGTTATCGAGACTGTATTTTATACCGTCGAAACATCAGTTGGTTGATATTGATCAGATTCGGTATTGATTTAGATTGGATTGTGATACCGTATGTTGATTGACATTAATCAGATTATGTGTTTTGATTTGAGTATTAATCAGAACAGGTATTGAATTGAATTGTGTATTGATATTATACCTATTCAACTGTTATTACCAGATTGGGAATGGACCGAGATAGAGTCGGGACTTCTTCTTCTTCTTCTGAGCGAGAAGATAAAGGTATAAATTAATGTTGAGTTGGGATTGCACAACTCGAGTGAGGTTTGACTCGAGTTTCCCTAAATCACATATTGTACCTTATTGCATTGATATTTGCATTAAGTTGATTGATGTACTTGCTCTCTTGATATTAGATGACAGGTATTAGATGTGTTATCTTGTGACAGAAGTGCTGGATAGTGGTGGTATCGCCACGGCACATTGCACGATGTCTCAAGATAGGATAGTAGCGATAGAGCTATAGTCCTTGACGGTTAGGTCAGGACACTGGATGTTTGGTTATATCGAGTAATGGAATCTATTACGGAATTCGATATAGGAACACCATATTTGGTTATATCGAGTAAAGGGTATTGGAATTCTTCTATTACGGAATTCGATATAGGAATACCAGGGCCATGGTTATATCGAGTAATAGAGATTATGGTTCCATCCTTTACGGAATTCGATATAGGAATACCACATCTGGAAACCGGGATCCCTAGACTAGGATTGAGTCTAGTCTAAAACTTGTAGTCACGAGTTTGAGTGACAGTTATTGATTGATATTGATTGATGTTGATTATGTTCCTGAATATGGTTCATGTCCTTTTAGGTTCCTGATATTTGGTACATGTCTAGAATAGGAGTTATTCTTGATATTGATTATGTTCCTGATATTTGGTACATGCCTAGAATAGGATGTATTCTTGATATTGATTATGTTCCTGATATTTGGTACATGTCTAGAATAGGAATTATTCTTGATATTGATTGAGGTTCCTGATATTGGTACATGTTTAGAATAGAAATTATTCTTGATATTGATTATGTTCCTGAATAGGGTACATGTTTAGAACTTGAATTAGTATTGTATTGATTTATATCATGATTTTGATATATGATAAGATTTTCTGTTATATGCTTTTATATTGATTATATAATTGCATGTACACATGATTTATTCTGGGATATTTATATCTCACCGGAGTTATCCGGCTGTTGTCTTGTCTGTATGTGTGCATGGCAACAGGTGGGATAGGAGCGGGGTCAAGATGAGAACGAGGCTGGACTAGATAGCGTGGAGATCCGGACTTTGAAGCAACTTAGGGTTCAGCACTGACTTATAGTTGAACCTAGTTGGATTATTGTAGATCATACAATAATTGTATGTGATGTTTAATATGTAATTTGAATTTAATTACATTACGTTTCCGCTTTGCATTTTAAAAGAAAAATTTTTAGACCCTGTTTATTATGAATGATTAAATATTCCTAAAGACGATTAAGGAATGGATTAGCGTCCGGGTCCCCACACGATATGTATCAAAAGATAATGATCATGAGTTCTCATATTAATAAATAAATAGGCGAGTATTTGCTGTGTAATTTATTTTTTGTTAAATATTTATTATTATATAACCACTCTAAAGTTTTAATAAATTTTCTATGGATTTTTCACACAAGAAAAATCGTGCAATAAGATGAAAATGACTAAATATTATAATTAGAAATCGATATAATAAATAATTTTTAAAATACAAATTATACATAATTGATTAAAATTTATAAAAAATATTATATAAATATAGATTTCGTTAATGAAATATTAAATTTTATCAATTTATATATATAGATGTTTTTTCTTAAATATTAAGACAATAATATTAAAATATCTAAAGTCACTTAAAGTATTTTGTGAGACCGTCTTACATGGTTTTATTTATAAGAAGAGTAGATCTGATCCATATCTACTACAAAAAATAATATTATTTTTAACTATTCAGGTTGGTTAGAGAATCATCTTATAAAATTGACGTCAGATGGTCTCAACAAATTTTTTTTGAATTTAAAATAATCCATGATTGCGTTTGATTGTATTTAAATCGAGTAACTATATTTTTATCTATGAAATTACAATTTTTTTTTTGTTATTTTTATATCAAATTTCGGATGAAATTAACTTTTTGTTGTAAAATAGGTACTCGAAGTTTACAAAACCAAGACATTATCTGGAATTTGGAATTTTAGTGTCAAATAAGTTATAAGTCTACTAGTACTATATAATTATAGGTTTTTGTTTTTATTTTAAAATAATAATAATAATAATAATAATAATAATAATAATAATAATAATAATAATAATAATAATTATTATTATTATTATGCGTGGATAATTGGATTTTGAAATAAATTATAAAGATCATAAAAACTTTTATGAAATTATCTCACATATTAATTTTATGTGATTTTTTATTTAATCAAAACATTAAAAAAATTTTATTTTTATATCAAAGTATTACTTTTCACTTTATATATGAATCGAATCGATCCGTTTCACGAATATAAATCCGTGTACTGGGATAACCTCAGGTTTTATAAGAAATAGTTTACAAGTTACTAGATGGTGTACTTTATATTTTACAAGAATTTTTTTTAAAATTCTAATTTACTATCTTCTTAAAATATCGAATAAAATTTATAAAAAACAACATCAAAACTCGAATGAGACACTCACGAGTTAATTTTATGAGATTGACATCTTATTTGAGTTTTTTTTTTTTGCAATCATCTTATTTGAGTTATTAATGAAAAATTATCACTTTTAATGTCAAAAATATTATATTTATTATAAATATAGACTAGATTAACTCGTCCCACATATACAATATGTTAAACAATCTCAATAATAGGCTATTATTATAGAATAATAAATCAAATACACATCACATCAATCCAATACAATTTTTAAAACATATTTTTCGAAAAAAGTATGATTAAAATAAATATCCTACACATATAACCAAGATCATGCCTCCCAAAAAATTCAAATTACATTTGCTTCTATAATTTTGAAATCAAATTTAAAAAGTTGTGCCCGGAAAACAATAATTTTTGGCGTTTTGAAATTAAATTCGAAAGAACCCAAAACGCCAAACTAAAAGCAAAATCCAACCAAATTCCATCGGACCTTTGAATTGTTTTGTCTGTCTCCAAATGGCCATGAAACCTTAATACAAGCAATCCTCCTGTCCTCAGCATACTCCTCCTTTGGGCCCCTCTCTTTCTCTCTCTCATTATATCTTCCTCAAGAAGCAAACTTCACTCCACTCCACTCGAAAAACACTCCCTTCTTCGGTTCTCTCCTTCCTCAACAATGGCGGATGTTGTTCCCGAAGGAGCTGGCTTCTGGTTGCCCGCAGAGTTCTTTGCTGACGATGATATTGGCCAAGAAAATCTCGTTAAACATGATTTGGGATCCGATTTCTGCTTCCCCACCGAGTTTCCTTACGATTTCCAAGCTGAGAATCTCGAGCATGTTGAGGTACTCGGTGTTTCTGGTTTGATTCACTGATTTCACTCGATCTGTGCAAATTTCTACGTTTTTCTTGATTTTTTTGGTTGCGGGTTTTTTTCTACAGAAGGCTGCCTGGGTGATGTCCACTTCACCTCAATCAACGCTGGGGAACTGGTCAGGAGGGAGCACCGGCGGGTCGAGCATCGGAAGCCCGAACAGCGCACCGCTGCCTTCGGCTCAAGTTGCGGGTAAAAACGACGCCGTTGTCGATCTCATTTGTAAAGCCGCAGGTCAAGTCGCGAAGCTGAAGCTGAATTCCGGTGATGTGGTCAGGCCAGCGGGGAATTTAGGCCTTTTCGGACCGCCGAGAAGCCCGGATCAAGTCCACTCATCGAACAGGACCCTGAGCCCTTCCATTTTCCAGCCTACACGGGTAAAACCCATTTTTCTTCATTAAAATCAATTTTCGGTCTCTATAAGTTTGAAAAATCTATTCTTACATTCACAGGCTCCGCCGATAACGGCGAAGAGAGAGAATCCAGTCTGTGGAATGTGGTACGGCCCGCAGCAACAAATGTACGATTACATGAGCGGAAAGGCAGTTGGGAGAATGGACCAAGCTGCATGGCCCGTCAAGCAAAACCCTACTCGAAATATCGGGACGGGTAACAGGGCGTTCTTGTTGGGCGGTCCCGGCGGCGGCGTTGCGGCGAAAAGGGAGTGCGCTGGCACCGGAGTGTTCTTGCCGCGTGTATATGGGAGTTCGAATGCGAGTAGCTGTAACGCTTATTCTTCAGAATCTCAGAGGAAGCCAGGTAATTTACAGCTCGGTGACTTTTCATTTTCTCCAATTTCTTGAAAATAAAATTATTTATTATTATTTTTAATTGCATGCTATTATTATGATTAATTTTTTTTTGAAAAACACCAATTTATCTACTTTGGATAAAACTAGAACTATAATATTAATTTTAATTATGTTTTTGATATTACCAGTAAATGCAAATAATTAATTAAAGTTGTAATTGTGTAGAAATTTTTGTAATAAAAATAATTTTTTGAATTCTCCCAAATATGGGAGAATTGGAGAAAAATCCCCATCCACAAACTAGTTTTTGAGTTCAGTCCCTGCATCAGAAATTTTTTTACTGCACTCCCTGACCCATCAAAAAATTTGTTTAAACTCCCTGTTCGGGAAAAAAAATCGTATTTAGCGACGGTTTTTTTAAACCGTCGCTATTTAAATATAGCCACGGATATAAGTACAACCGTCCGTCGCTAAATTTGATAATGCGACGGTTTCTGATAAACCGTCGCTATTAGCAACAGTTTAAACAAAACCGTCGCTATTAGCGACGGTTTAAACAAAACCGTCGCTATTTGATCCATTTTTTAAAATTTTTCTCTTACACAATTGGATATATAAATTGAGAATTTGAGCATATATCTGAGATAAAATACTAACAAAAAAATACAAAATCATGTCTCGATTTAATGAAGTAAGAGTTTGGAAATCAACTCTTTATCATGGTTTTAATCCACCTAAGACAAGTCAGTAGCATAATAATTTCCAGCACAAAATCGGTTAATTCAAGCATACAATCACAATAATTTCAGTATATTTCATACACTATTGAGCACATAAATTGGGAATTTGAGCATATATTCCAAGGAGAACTACTAGCATAAAAAATCAAACTCGTATCTCAATTTATTGAGTAAGAGTTAGGAAATCAACTACTTACCATGATTTTAATATACCTAACAAAAGTTGATATCATAATAATACTCAGCATAAAATAGGTTAATTTCATCACACGAGCACAACAATTTTAGTATATTTCGTACTCTAGTAAATACATAAATTGAGAATTTGAGCACATATTCCGAGGGAGACCAGTAGCATAAAAAAGTAAACTCATATATCAATTTATTGAGTAAGAGTTGAGAAACCAACTCCTTACCATGATTTTAATCTACACAACAAAAGTCAATATCATAATAATATTCAGCACAAAATAGGGTAATTTCAGCATATAACCAAAACAATTTCAGTATATTTCATATTATATTAGGTACACAAATTGAGAATTTGAGCATACATTTCGAGGGAAACCACTAACATAAAAATGCAAACTCGTGTCTCAATTTAATGAGTAAGAGTTGAGAAACAACTCATTACCATGATTTTAAGCTATTTAACAAAAGTAAATATCATAATAAAATAAGTTGATTCAAGTATACAACAATAACAATTTCAGTATATTTCGTACTCTATTGGGTACATAAATTGAAAATTTGAGCATATATTACAATGGAAACCAGTAGCATAAAAAAGCAAACTCGTGTCTCAATTTAATGAGTAAGAGTTGAGAAACAGCTCATTACCATGATTTTAAGCTATTTAACAAAAGTAAATATCATAATAATATTCAGAACAAAATATGTTGGAAACTAGATTCTGAAGTTTGACAAAACATAAATCAATCATCTGAAATCAACTGATATGTGAAAGCAAAATTCAGCAGCTAGACTTATCAACTGAACGATGCAAAGTAAACTAATCAGTTGAAACTGATCAGTTGAAACATTCAACCGAAAATATTAAAGTCTCTCAACTGAAGATTTCTCGGAAAAGAACACTCAATAGACAAAGAGACATATCAGACAGCAACTGAATATGGAAAGCCGCATCGAAATCATTACAGCATAGAACAAAGTATTTCAGCTATTGTAATTAAGACGTCGTTCTACAATCAATGAAAAAAACACTGCCCAAGGAATGATGAAGTGGCAATCAACGGATACATAAATATCAAAGTTACCGTTGAAAGACAAGTCTATAAATACGACTGAAGAACAGTTGAAGAATATAACGATTAAATCAATCTCAAACTTGCTGTTACTCTGTCAAGATCCTAGCTCACTCTTTCACCTGAATTATTCGTAGCAATCTAGGCTACAAGTTGAGCAAACTAGCACTTTGTAATATTGATAATTCAATAAGTGCTAAGTTCAGTTATTCACAGAGATTGTTGTGTTATACTAAGAGTTTCAGTTTAGGCAGTAGATAAGTCCTAACTGAAGTGGGTCTGTACAAGTGTTGTACTTGATCAAAGTCTTTTAGTGAATATCCTATCCTTGAGATAGAAGGGGTGACGTAGGAGTAATTGAATTCTCCGAACATCCAGAAACAACTCTTGCATATTTCTTTCAGTACAGTATTCTATCTTTCAGTCAGTTAATTTTCGCAACTAGTTTAGTTTAACTGATTGTTATTGACCAACAAGATTCCGAGATTCAGTTTGTCACCAAACTGAACTCAAAGTATCATCAAAGAATAATTTTAATTGCTAATGTTTATTCAACCCCCCCTTCTAAACACTATTATCTCAACAACCGATCCTATCAAAATAAGTTGATTCAAGTATACAATCACAACAACTTCAGTATATTTCGTACTCTATTGGGTATATAAATTGAAAATTTGAGCATATATTACAAGGGGAACCAGTATCATAAAAAAGCAACTCGTGTCTCGGTCTATTGATTAAGATTTGGGAAGTCAACTCATTACCATGATTGTAATCTACCGAACAAAAGTCAATATCATAATAATATTTAACACAAAATAGGGTAATTCCACCATACAACCACAACAATTTCAATATTTTTTTATGTATTCTATTGGGTACATGAATTGAGAATTTGAGCATAAATTTTTAGAGAAACCACTAGAAAAAAAATGCAAAATCATGCCTCGATTTAATGAAATAAGAGTTGGGAAATCAACTTTTTACCATGATTTTAGTCCACCTAACACAACAATTTCAGTATACAACCACAACAATTTAAGTATATTCGGTACTCTATTGTGTACATAAATTCAGAATTTGAGCATATATTCTGAGAGGAACTACTAACAAAAAAATGCAAACTCATGTCTCGATTTAATGATGTAAGAGTTGGGAAATCAACTCTTTACCATGGTTTTAATCCACCTAACACAAGTCAGTAGCATAATGATTTCCAGCACAAAATAGGTTAATTCAAGCATACAATCAGTAGCATTATGCTAGTAGTTTTCCTTGGAATATATGCTCAAATTTCCAATTTATGTGCTCAATAGTGTATGAAAGATACTGAAATTATTGTGATTGTATGCTTGAATTAACCTATTTTGTGCTGGAAATCATTATGCTGCTGACTTGTGTTAGGTGGATTAAAACCATGGTAAAGAGTTGATTTCCCAACTCTTATTTCATTAAATCGAGGCATGATTTTGCATTTTTTTTCTAGTGGTTTCTCTAAAAATTTATGATCAAATTCTCAATTCATGTACTCAATAGAATACATAAAAAAATATTGAAATTGTTGTGGTTGTATGGTGGAATTACCCTATTTTGTGTTAAATATTATTATGATATTGACTTTTGTTCGGTAGATTAAAATCACGGTAATGAGTTGACTTCCCAAATCTTAATCAATAGACCGAGACACGAGTTTGCTTTTTTATGATACTGGTTCCCCTTGTAATATATGCTCAAATTTTCAATTTATATACCCAATAGAGTACGAAATATACTGAAGTTGTTGTGATTGTATACTTGAATCAATTTATTTTGTTCTTAATTTTATTATGATATTTACTTTTGTTAAATAGCTTGAAATCATGGTAATGAGCTGTTTCTCAACTATTAGTCATTAAATTGAGACACGAGTTTGCTTTTTTATGCTACTGGTTTCCATTGTAATATATGCTCAAATTTTCAATTTATGTACCCAATAGAGTACGAAATATACTGAAATTGTTATTGTTGTATACTTGAATCAACTTATTTTATTATGATATTTACTTTTGTTAAATAGCTTAAAATCATGGTAATGAGTTGTTTCTCAACTCTTACTCATTAAATTGAGACACGAGTTTGCATTTTTATGTTAGTGGTTTCCCTCGAAATTTATGCTCAAATTCTCAATTTGTGTACCTAATATAATATGAAATATACTGAAATTGTTTTGGTTATATGCTGAAATTACTCTATTTTGTGCTGAATATTATTATGATATTGACTTTTATTGTGTAGATTAAAATCATGGTAAGGAGTTGGTTTCCCAACTCTTACTCAATAAATTGATATATGAGTTTACTTTTTTATGCTACTGGTCTCCCTCGGAATATGTGCTCAAATTCTCAATTTATGTATTTACTAGAGTACGAAATATACTAAAATTGTTGTGTTCGTGTGATGAAATTAACCTATTTTATGCTGAGTATTATTATGATATCAACTTTTGTTAGGTATATTAAAATCATGGTAAGTAGTTGATTTCCTAACTCTTACTCAATAAATTGAGATACGAGTTTGATTTTTTATGCTAGTAGTTCTCCTTGGAATATATGCTCAAATTCCCAATTTATGTGCTCAATAGTGTATGAAATATACTGAAATTATTGTGATTGTATGCTTGAATTAACCGATTTTGTGCTGGAAATTATTATGCTACTGACTTGTCTTAGGTGGATTAAAACCATGATAAAGAGTTGATTTCCAAACTCTTACTTCATTAAATCGAGACATGATTTTGTATTTTTTTGTTAGTATTTTATCTCAGATATATGCTCAAATTCTCAATTTATATATCCAATTGTGTAAGAGAAAAATTTTAAAAAATGGATCAAATAGCGACGGTTTTGTTTAAACCGTCGCTAATAGCGACGGTTTTGTTTAAACTGTTGCTAATAGCGACGGTTTATCAGAAACCGTCGCATTATCAAATTTAGCGACGGACGGTTGTACTTATATCCGTGGCTATATTTAAATAGCGACGGTTTAAAAAAACCGTCGCTAAATACGATTTTTTTTCCCGAACAGGGAGTTTAAACAAATTTTTTGATGGGTCAGGGAGTGCAGTAAAAAAATTTCTGATGCAGGGACTGAACTCAAAAACTAGTTTGTGGATGGGGATTTTTCTCCAATTCTCCCTTCAAATATTATATGAAAAGGCTGAAAAAGAGGAACTAATATTACAATTTCTTTTTCTACTTTTGGTTATTCTACTAATATTATGTGAATATTACGAAAAAGGTAATTCAAGTGGGCCATAGATTTTCTATTCACAGTATCTTCAATAGAGACCCCACCGCTGACCAAATCGCAGGCCCACTTATATTTTTAAAACACTTTGTTTTGGAGCCAAAAGTTACAGTCAAACAGACTATTCTTTTGGTTGAGAATTTAAATTTTTAAAAATTTATATTCTTTTTTGGATTTGATTTTGAACAAATGATATTTAAAATAAAAATTATCTATGTTCTTGTTCCATTTTTGTGCTATATCCATCCCCAAAAGCTTCTATTTCAGTGAGAATAGGACCAATCTTTGCTTGCTCTTTTACATCCAACTCTGACCCACTAGTTTGGACATGCATGTGAAGAAATCCCATTTTCATGCACATATTATTTTACCTGAAAAAGTAAACTAATTTAGATAATAATACAGTAATTATAAGAAGGAAATTTAGTTGTTGGAGTTTTTGATAAGTTGAGTTTTGAATGACATTCTCAATCATCGGTGTAACAGTGTATCCTACATCTTTTCTTCAAGAAAGTAATGTTGATCCCCTTTTCAAGAACTTTGAAAACATGAAAGCTGCTTTGGTTCAATCTCTGCCCCGGTCTCAGCCGGAGACTCGATTCAATGGAGGATTCATGTCAGATTACGGTAGTATATTATAAGTTATATGCTAAAAATCCATCCCGACCTTATTTCGTGGCACATAATGTCTAGTTGCTTATATTGGGGAGTCTTTCTGTGCAGATCTACTGATGGCTCGTAGGAATTCGATCATGTTGCAATATCGGAAAAGCCTGCTATCAGAAAAATGGGCGATGGGTCGAGAAAATCGCCTTCCTCAAGAGTGGAACCAGTGATTCTATGCAATTGTTAAGGAAGAATAATTCAAGAAAATATGTATAGGGAAAGAAAATAACTTGGGCTTGGGGAGGGTGATTTTTTATGTTGTGGTTCTTAATAATTGTGTTGATTTATTAATAATAATATGTAGTTTTTAGGTGTGGTTGGTATTTGGAAATGTAGAAAAGGTACTTTCACTTTCTTGGTTTTGGTATTTTGAAAATAGTAGTGGAAGATACCCGCAGCTCTCCCCTTGTGATGGTAGTGAATTGTTGATGTATAAGGTGAAATAATTTGGGGGATTTTCTTGTTGATTAATGTGAATGTGTGGTTATTGCTATTGAATTTTAACTTTTTTTTAATGCTTTTATGTTGTATTTATATATCGAATGGGACAGGTTATTGCATTTACGATTAATAGTCGTAAAATATATCATAAAAATTGATTTTTGGTAATTGGAAGCAATGTTTGTTTTTATTGAGAAAATGATGTTTGAGTTATTGTATAGTTTGAAATATTTTAATTGTATAATCATGAATAGGTTTTCTTGTCAAAGAACAGGTGAATCGTTCGTATAGTTTTTTTGGGATAATTAAAAGTTTTCCAAAAATGTATAGGCAGGGGTTAGCAAAATATATGTTTAAATCGAGAAAATCGATCGAACCTAAAACTGAAAATTTGGTTTAATGGGTCAATCGTTTTTTTCCCCCAAAAATATAGTTAAATTCAATTTAGTCGGCTCGATTTTGGTTTTGGAAGTAAAATATCAGTTAAACCAATTATATATATATATACACACACATATTATTATCTCATTCCCATATATTTAGGTTTGCATTTGTTTCATATAGACCAAAAAAGTTACGAGAAATAAAAATTCTCATTTTACCACCATTAATAATTTAGTAATTATGGTAATTAAAGCCTTGTTATCATTTATTCTGTTTTGAAAAAATAAAAAATAAATAAAAACGATCAAGACCCCAACATCAGCTAGCATCCTGAAGAAGAAGAAGCGCAACAACGACAACGAATGGTCTCCAAATCACCAAACAAACAAAGAATAGTTTTTATTGACGAATTAGACTTCTTAAAAGCTTAATTATTTCAATGATAACATTTTTGTCATATAATGATATAGTATATAAATATGTTTTTTTTAAATTAATAGTGCGCCTGCGCCTTGCCTGAATAAAGCTTGTACCTTGCACCTCAGGCTCCAAGAGCCCTTTGCGCCTTGCGCCTCTAATAACTATGGGCGTGCTGGTTTCAAGTTTGATATGGGGTTCTGTATTGTGCTATGATTTATGATTGTTCTCTTCTATTTATCATGTTTTGTGATTTATGAATTTTGTCCAGTGATCATGCCATAGTTGTCAATAGCGCTTGTAGCGCTCGCTATCGCGTGTAGCGAGGCGTAGCGACGCCCCGTCGCTACAGGGGGCTATGCGCAAGCCACTTTCAAATAGCGAGCGCTGTGGTCGCTTTAGGCGCTATTTCTGTAGGGCTATAGCGAGTAAATAGCGCGCTATGTCAAGAAAAGCTTGGGCAGTTTTTCCACCCAAATTTCGGCCCATTTTCCACCCAATTTTAAGCCCAATTTTCGGCCCATTCAGCACACCCTACAATCAGAAACAGCGCGTATCTTCTCCACTTCTCCAAGCATCAACAACACGCTCAAGAAATCTTCCCTTGCACCGCCGACTGCCGGAATTCTGGCCGCAGGCCGCCGGACTTCAGACCACCGCTTGCATCCCCCCACTTCGGTAGTAATCTGCTCTTCTCTTTCTTTTTTTTTTCCTTTTTTTCTGGTTTTTGATTTTTTTGGGCATTTGACGGCTGCCATTTGTTTATTGCCATTTGGACAAACTGGCACATTCCAAAAATTGTTGCAATCCCACAATTTTTCTGTTTCCCAGCCGTTCGCTCACACAAATTAAAAAGATTCCTAGAACACTAAATTTGTCGTCTTTTTTTTTTCGATTCTGATTAATTTATTCTCATAATTTAAAATAAATCATAATTAACCATTTGATTTTTTTGGACATTTATTACTGTCCAAAATGACATTCGGTAATATGTTACTGCCATTTGATTTTTTTTTTACATTTGATTTTTTTGGACATTGATTACTGCCATTTGATTACTGACACTTGATGAAGAAGATGAAGATGAATTTTTAATTATGCTTTTCTAGTTTTAGAATTGAGGTTTTATATGCTTTGAACTTATATATTTGTTATTTAAGAATGAAAGATTGAATTGAAGTTAGTATATGCTATATATTATATATTTATATGCTTGGGGCGCTTTATTTTCAAATAGCCCTCGCTACGCGCTATAGCCATGTGCAACCTCTGCGCTACGGGGCGCTACGCGCAATTGACAACTATGGATCACGCCATTTACTTTATCTGTTGTTGGAGAAGAAATACAATGTAACTGACACACTTTATTGAATGTTTTTTGGATTTGTTTTTGCTACGGGCAAATGTTTGATAACAAGCCCGTCTTTTTGAGACTGGCCGATTCTTGTTATTTGTAGTCCTTTTTCAATACATACCTTTCTAACCATAAATGGAGATTGGTTGTAACTTTACTTATCACAAAATGCAGCGACGTGAAGGTTCAAAAGGACATTGGTGGTTAGAAATGCCAAATTCAAATAGACCATCTACCTCATATTCAGTGTCGGATGGTATTCCTAGTGCTACCACTGAAAACATCACAAACAGGCTCACTTCATTGTGTGTGGCTGAAAAAGGTGAGCAGTCTCATGTGTCAGAACCTTCAATACAGTTTGGGAACATTGGGTTGAAGAGAGTCATGTATCACTTCATGAAGAAAAATGTAAATTGAATCCTAAGGCATATGAAACAGTGAGTGGAGCCACAACAACAAAAGTCAATAAAGGTCCAGTTGACTTTTAATAGTAGTGGAAGATACCCGCAGCTCTCCCCTTGTGATGGTAGTGAATTGTTGATGTATAAGGTGAAATAATTTGGGGGATTTTCTTGTTGATTAATGTGAATGTGTGGTTATTGCTACTGAATTTTCACTTTTTTTCAATGCTTTTATGTTGTATTTATATATCGAATGGGACAGGTTATCGCATTTACGATTAATAGTCGTAAAATATATCATAAAAATTGATTTTTGGTAATTGGAAGCAATATTTGTTTTTATTGAGAAAATGATGTTTGAGTTATTGTATAGTTTGAAATATTTTAATTGTATAATCATGAATAGGTTTTCTTGTCAAAGAACAGGTGAATCGTTCGTATAGTTTTTTTGGGATAATTAAAAGTTTTCCAAAAATGTACAGGCAGGGGTTAGCAAAATATATGTTTAAATCGAGAAAATCGATCGAACCTAAAACTGAAAATTTGGTTTAATGGGTCAATCGTTTTTTTCCCCCAAAAATATAGTTAAATTCAATTTAGTCGGCTCGATTTTGGTTTTGGAAGTAAAATATCAGTTAAACCAATTATATATATATACACACACATATTATTATCTCATTCCCATATATTTAGGTTTGCATTTGTTTCATATAGACCAAAAAAGTTACGAGAAATAAAAATTCTCATTTTACCACAATGAATAATTTAGTAATTATGGTAATTAAAGCCTTGTTATCATTTATTCTGTTTTGAAAAATAAAAAATAAATAAAAAACGATCAAGACCCCAACATCAGCTAGCATCCTGAAGAAGAAGAAGCGCAACAACGACAACGAATGGTCTCCAAATCACCAAACAAACAAAGAATAGTTTTTATTGACGAATTAGACTTCTTAAAAGCTTAATTATTTCAATGATAACATTTTTGTCATATAATGATATAGTATATAAATATGTTTTTTTTAAATTAATAGTGCGCCTGCGCCTTGCCTGAATAAAGCTTGTACCTTGCACCTCAGGCTCCAAGAGCCCTTTGCGCCTTGCGCCTCTAATAACTATGGGCGTGCTGGTTTCAAGTTTGATATGGGGTTCTGTATTGTGCTATGATTTATGATTGTTCTCTTCTATTTATCATGTTTTGTGATTTATGAATTTTGTCCAGTGATCATGCCATAGTTGTCAATAGCGCTTGTAGCGCTCGCTATCGCGTGTAGCGAGGCGTAGCGACGCCCCGTCGCTACAGGGGGCTATGCGCAAGCCACTTTCAAATAGCGAGCGCTGTGGTCGCTTTAGGCGCTATTTCTGTAGGGCTATAGCGAGTAAATAGCGCGCTATGTCAAGAAAAGCTTGGGCAGTTTTTCCACCCAAATTTCGGCCCATTTTCCACCCAATTTTAAGCCCAATTTTCGGCCCATTCAGCACACCCTACAATCAGAAACAGCGCGTATCTTCTCCACTTCTCCAAGCATCAACAACACGCTCAAGAAATCTTCCCTTGCACCGCCGACTGCCGGAATTCTGGCCGCAGGCCGCCGGACTTCAGACCACCGCTTGCATCCCCCCACTTCGGTAGTAATCTGCTCTTCTCTTTCTTTTTTTTTTCCTTTTTTTCTGGTTTTTGATTTTTTTGGGCATTTGACGGCTGCCATTTGTTTATTGCCATTTGGACAAACTGGCACATTCCAAAAATTGTTGCAATCCCACAATTTTTCTGTTTCCCAGCCGTTCGCTCACACAAATTAAAAAGATTCCTAGAACACTAAATTTGTCGTCTTTTTTTTTTTCGATTCTGATTAATTTATTCTCATAATTTAAAATAAATCATAATTAACCATTTGATTTTTTTGGACATTTATTACTGTCCAAAATGACATTCGGTAATATGTTACTGCCATTTGATTTTTTTTTTACATTTGATTTTTTTGGACATTGATTACTGCCATTTGATTACTGACACTTGATGAAGAAGATGAAGATGAATTTTTAATTATGCTTTTCTAGTTTTAGAATTGAGGTTTTATATGCTTTGAACTTATATATTTGTTATTTAAGAATGAAAGATTGAATTGAAGTTAGTATATGCTATATATTATATATTTATATGCTTGGGGCGCTTTATTTTCAAATAGCCCTCGCTACGCGCTATAGCCATGTGCAACCTCTGCGCTACGGGGCGCTACGCGCAATTGACAACTATGGATCATGCCATTTACTTTATCTGTTGTTGGAGAAGAAATACAATGTAACTGACACACTTTATTGAATGTTTTTTGGATTTGTTTTTGCTACGGGCAAATGTTTGATAACAAGCCCGTCTTTTTGAGACTGGCCGATTCTTGTTATTTGTAGTCCTTTTTCAATACATACCTTTCTAACCATAAATGGAGATTGGTTGTAACTTTATTTATCACAAAATGCAGCGACGTGAAGGTTCAAAAGGACATTGGTGGTTAGAAATGCCAAATTCAAATAGACCATCTACCTCATATTCAGTGTCGGATGGTATTCCTAGTGCTACCACTGAAAACATCACAAACAGGGTCACTTCATTGTGTGTGGCTGAAAAATGTGAGCAGTCTCATGTGTCAGAACCTTCAATACAGTTTGGGAACATTGGGTTGAAGAGAGTCATGTATCACTTCATGAAGAAAAATGTAAATTGAATCCTAAGGCATATGAAACAGTGAGTGGAGCCACAACAACAAAAGTCAATAAAGGTCCAGTTGACTTTTAATAGTAGTGGAAGATACCCGCAGCTCTCCCCTTGTGATGGTAGTGAATTGTTGATGTATAAGGTGAAATAATTTGGGGGATTTTCTTGTTGATTAATGTGAATGTGTGGTTATTGCTACTGAATTTTCACTTTTTTTCAATGCTTTTATGTTGTATTTATATATCGAATGGGACAGGTTATCGCATTTACGATTAATAGTCGTAAAATATATCATAAAAATTGATTTTTGGTAATTGGAAGCAATATTTGTTTTTATTGAGAAAATGATGTTTGAGTTATTGTATAGTTTGAAATATTTTAATTGTATAATCATGAATAGGTTTTCTTGTCAAAGAACAGGTGAATCGTTCGTATAGTTTTTTTGGGATAATTAAAAGTTTTCCAAAAATGTACAGGCAGGGGTTAGCAAAATATATGTTTAAATCGAGAAAATCGATCGAACCTAAAACTGAAAATTTGGTTTAATGGGTCAATCGTTTTTTTCCCCCAAAAATATAGTTAAATTCAATTTAGTCGGCTCGATTTTGGTTTTGGAAGTAAAATATCAGTTAAACCAATTATATATATATACACACACATATTATTATCTCATTCCCATATATTTAGGTTTGCATTTGTTTCATATAGACCAAAAAAGTTACGAGAAATAAAAATTCTCATTTTACCACAATGAATAATTTAGCAATTATGGTAATTAAAGCCTTGTTATCATTTATTCTGTTTTGAAAAAATAAAAAATAAATAAAAAACGATCAATACCCCAACATCAGCTAGCATCCTGAAGAAGAAGAAGAAGCGCAACAACGACAACGAATGGTCTCCAAATCACCAAACAAACAAAGAATAGTTTTTATTGACGTATTAGACTTCTGAAAAGCTTAATTATTTCAATGATAATATTTTTGTCATATAATGATATAGTATATAAATATGTTTTTTTTAAATTAATAGTGCGCCTGCGCCTTGCCTGAATAAAGCTTGTACCTTGCACCTCAGGCTCCAAGAGCCCTTTGCGCCTTGCGCCTCTAATAACTATTGGCGTGCTGGTTTCAAGTTTGATATGGGGTTCTGTATTGTGCTATGATTTATGATTGTTCTCTTCTATTTATCATGTTTTGTGATTTATGAATTTTGTCCAGTGATCATGCCATAGTTGTCAATAGCGCTTGTAGCGCTCGCTATCGCGTGTAGCGAGGCGTAGCGACGCCCCGTCGCTACAAGGGGCTATGCGCAAGCCACTTTCAAATAGCGAGCGCTGTGGTCGCTTTAGGAGCTATTTCTGTAGGGCTATAGCGAGTAAATAGCGCGCTATGTCAAGAAAAGCTTGGGCAGTTTTTCCACCCAAATTTCGGCCCATTTTCCACCCAATTTTAAGCCCAATTTTCGGCCCATTCAGCACACCCTACAATCAGAAACAGCGCGTATCTTCTCCACTTCTCCAAGCATCAACAACACGCTCAAGAAATCTTCCCTTGCACCGCCGACTGCCGGAATTCTGGCCGCAGGCCGCCGGACTTCAGACCACCGCTTGCATCCCCCCACTTCGGTAGTAATCTGCTCTTCTCTTTCTTTTTTTTTTTTCCTTTTTTTCTGGTTTTTGATTTTTTTGGTCATTTGACGGCTGCCATTTGTTTATTGCCATTTGGACAAACTGGCACATTCCAAAAATTGTTGCAATCCCACAATTTTTCTGTTTCCCAGCCGTTCGCTCACACAAATTAAAAAGATTCCTAGAACACTAAATTTGTCGTCTTTTTTTTTCGATTCTGATTAATTTATTCTCATAATTTAAAATAAATCATAATTAACCATTTGATTTTTTTGGACATTTATTACTGTCCAAAATGACATTCGGTAATATGTTACTGCCATTTGATTTTTTTGGACATTGATTACTGCCATTTGATTACTGACACTTGATGAAGAAGATGAAGATGAATTTTAAATTATGCTTTTCTAGTTTTAGAATTGAGGTTTTATATGCTTTGAACTTATATATTTGTTATTTAAGAATGAAAGATTGAATTGAAGTTAGTATATGCTATATATTATATATTCATATGCTTGGGGCGCTTTATTTTCAAATATCCCTCGCTACGCGCTATAGCCATGTGCAACCTCTGCGCTACGGGGCGCTACGCGCAATTGACAACTATGGATCACGCCATTTACTTTATCTGTTGTTGGAGAAGAAATACAATGTAACTGACACACTTTATTGAATGTTTTTTGGATTTGTTTTTGCTACGGGCAAATGTTTGATAACAAGCCCGTCTTTTTGAGACTGGCCGATTCTTGTTATTTGTAGTCCTTTTTCAATACATACCTTTCTAACCATAAATGGAGATTGGTTGTAACTTTACTTATCACAAAATGCAGCGACGTGAAGGTTCAAAAGGACATTGGTGGTTAGAAATGCCAAATTCAAATAGACCATCTACCTCATATTCAGTGTCGGATGGTATTCCTAGTGCTACCACTGAAAACATCACAAACAGGCTCACTTCATTGTGTGTGGCTGAAAAAGGTGAGCAGTCTCATGTGTCAGAACCTTCAATACAGTTTGGGAACATTGGGTTGAAGAGAGTCATGTATCACTTCATGAAGAAAAATGTAAATTGAATCCTAAGGCATATGAAACAGTGAGTGGAGCCACAACAACAAAAGTCAATAAAGGTCCAGTTGACTTTTAATAGTAGTGGAAGATACCCGCAGCTCTCCCCTTGTGATGGTAGTGAATTGTTGATGTATAAGGTGAAATAATTTGGGGGATTTTCTTGTTGATTAATGTGAATGTGTGGTTATTGCTACTGAATTTTCACTTTTTTTCAATGCTTTTATGTTGTATTTATATATCGAATGGGACAGGTTATCGCATTTACGATTAATAGTCGTAAAATATATCATAAAAATTGATTTTTGGTAATTGGAAGCAATATTTGTTTTTATTGAGAAAATGATGTTTGAGTTATTGTATAGTTTGAAATATTTTAATTGTATAATCATGAATAGGTTTTCTTGTCAAAGAACAGGTGAATCGTTCGTATAGTTTTTTTGGGATAATTAAAAGTTTTCCAAAAATGTACAGGCAGGGGTTAGCAAAATATATGTTTAAATCGAGAAAATCGATCGAACCTAAAACTGAAAATTTGGTTTAATGGGTCAATCGTTTTTTTCCCCCAAAAATATAGTTAAATTCAATTTAGTCGGCTCGATTTTGGTTTTGGAAGTAAAATATCAGTTAAACCAATTATATATATATACACACACATATTATTATCTCATTCCCATATATTTAGGTTTGCATTTGTTTCATATAGACCAAAAAAGTTACGAGAAATAAAAATTCTCATTTTACCACAATGAATAATTTAGCAATTATGGTAATTAAAGCCTTGTTATCATTTATTCTGTTTTGAAAAAATAAAAAATAAATAAAAAACGATCAAGACCCCAACATCAGCTAGCATCCTGAAGAAGAAGAAGAAGCGCAACAACGACAACGAATGGTCTCCAAATCACCAAACAAACAAAGAATAGTTTTTATTGACGTATTAGACTTCTGAAAAGCTTAATTATTTCAATGATAATATTTTTGTCATATAATGATATAGTATATAAATATGTTTTTTTTAAATTAATAGTGCGCCTGCGCCTTGCCTGAATAAAGCTTGTACCTTGCACCTCAGGCTCCAAGAGCCCTTTGCGCCTTGCGCCTCTAATAACTATTGGCGTGCTGGTTTCAAGTTTGATATGGGGTTCTGTATTGTGCTATGATTTATGATTGTTCTCTTCTATTTATCATGTTTTGTGATTTATGAATTTTGTCCAGTGATCATGCCATAGTTGTCAATAGCGCTTGTAGCGCTCGCTATCGCGTGTAGCGAGGCGTAGCGACGCCCCGTCGCTAGAAGGGGCTATGCGCAAGCCACTTTCAAATAGCGAGCGCTGTGGTCGCTTTAGGAGCTATTTCTGTAGGGCTATAGCGAGTAAATAGCGCGCTATGTCAAGAAAAGCTTGGGCAGTTTTTCCACCCAAATTTCGGCCCATTTTCCACCCAATTTTAAGCCCAATTTTCGGCCCATTCAGCACACCCTACAATCAGAAACAGCGCGTATCTTCTCCACTTCTCCAAGCATCAACAACACGCTCAAGAAATCTTCCCTTGCACCGCCGACTGCCGGAATTCTGGCCGCAGGCCGCCGGACTTCAGACCACCGCTTGCATCCCCCCACTTCGGTAGTAATCTGCTCTTCTCTTTCTTTTTTTTTTTTCCTTTTTTTCTGGTTTTTGATTTTTTTGGTCATTTGACGGCTGCCATTTGTTTATTGCCATTTGGACAAACTGGCACATTCCAAAAATTGTTGCAATCCCACAATTTTTCTGTTTCCCAGCCGTTCGCTCACACAAATTAAAAAGATTCCTAGAACACTAAATTTGTCGTCTTTTTTTTTCGATTCTGATTAATTTATTCTCATAATTTAAAATAAATCATAATTAACCATTTGATTTTTTTGGACATTTATTACTGTCCAAAATGACATTCGGTAATATGTTACTGCCATTTGATTTTTTTGGACATTGATTACTGCCATTTGATTACTGACACTTGATGAAGAAGATGAAGATGAATTTTAAATTATGCTTTTCTAGTTTTAGAATTGAGGTTTTATATGCTTTGAACTTATATATTTGTTATTTAAGAATGAAAGATTGAATTGAAGTTAGTATATGCTATATATTATATATTCATATGCTTGGGGCGCTTTATTTTCAAATATCCCTCGCTACGCGCTATAGCCATGTGCAACCTCTGCGCTACGGGGCGCTACGCGCAATTGACAACTATGGATCACGCCATTTACTTTATCTGTTGTTGGAGAAGAAATACAATGTAACTGACACACTTTATTGAATGTTTTTTGGATTTGTTTTTGCTACGGGCAAATGTTTGATAACAAGCCCGTCTTTTTGAGACTGGCCGATTCTTGTTATTTGTAGTCCTTTTTCAATACATACCTTTCTAACCATAAATGGAGATTGGTTGTAACTTTACTTATCACAAAATGCAGCGACGTGAAGGTTCAAAAGGACATTGGTGGTTAGAAATGCCAAATTCAAATAGACCATCTACCTCATATTCAGTGTCGGATGGTATTCCTAGTGCTACCACTGAAAACATCACAAACAGGCTCACTTCATTGTGTGTGGCTGAAAAAGGTGAGCAGTCTCATGTGTCAGAACCTTCAATACAGTTTGGGAACATTGGGTTGAAGAGAGTCATGTATCACTTCATGAAGAAAAATGTAAATTGAATCCTAAGGCATATGAAACAGTGAGTGGAGCCACAACAACAAAAGTCAATAAAGGTCCAGTTGACTTTTAATAGTAGTGGAAGATACCCGCAGCTCTCCCCTTGTGATGGTAGTGAATTGTTGATGTATAAGGTGAAATAATTTGGGGGATTTTCTTGTTGATTAATGTGAATGTGTGGTTATTGCTACTGAATTTTCACTTTTTTTCAATGCTTTTATGTTGTATTTATATATCGAATGGGACAGGTTATCGCATTTACGATTAATAGTCGTAAAATATATCATAAAAATTGATTTTTGGTAATTGGAAGCAATATTTGTTTTTATTGAGAAAATGATGTTTGAGTTATTGTATAGTTTGAAATATTTTAATTGTATAATCATGAATAGGTTTTCTTGTCAAAGAACAGGTGAATCGTTCGTATAGTTTTTTTGGGATAATTAAAAGTTTTCCAAAAATGTACAGGCAGGGGTTAGCAAAATATATGTTTAAATCGAGAAAATCGATCGAACCTAAAACTGAAAATTTGGTTTAATGGGTCAATCGTTTTTTTCCCCCAAAAATATAGTTAAATTCAATTTAGTCGGCTCGATTTGGTTTTGGAAGTAAAATATCAGTTAAACCAATTATATATATATACACACACATATTATTATCTCATTCCCATATATTTAGGTTTGCATTTGTTTCATATAGACCAAAAAAGTTACGAGAAATAAAAATTCTCATTTTACCACAATGAATAATTTAGCAATTATGGTAATTAAAGCCTTGTTATCATTTATTCTGTTTTGAAAAAATAAAAAATAAATAAAAAACGATCAAGACCCCAACATCAGCTAGCATCCTGAAGAAGAAGAAGAAGCGCAACAACGACAACGAATGGTCTCCAAATCACCAAACAAACAAAGAATAGTTTTTATTGACGTATTAGACTTCTGAAAAGCTTAATTATTTCAATGATAATATTTTTGTCATATAATGATATAGTATATAAATATGTTTTTTTTAAATTAATAGTGCGCCTGCGCCTTGCCTGAATAAAGCTTGTACCTTGCACCTCAGGCTCCAAGAGCCCTTTGCGCCTTGCGCCTCTAATAACTATTGGCGTGCTGGTTTCAAGTTTGATATGGGGTTCTGTATTGTGCTATGATTTATGATTGTTCTCTTCTATTTATCATGTTTTGTGATTTATGAATTTTGTCCAGTGATCATGCCATAGTTGTCAATAGCGCTTGTAGCGCTCGCTATCGCGTGTAGCGAGGCGTAGCGACGCCCCGTCGCTAGAAGGGGCTATGCGCAAGCCACTTTCAAATAGCGAGCGCTGTGGTCGCTTTAGGAGCTATTTCTGTAGGGCTATAGCGAGTAAATAGCGCGCTATGTCAAGAAAAGCTTGGGCAGTTTTTCCACCCAAATTTCGGCCCATTTTCCACCCAATTTTAAGCCCAATTTTCGGCCCATTCAGCACACCCTACAATCAGAAACAGCGCGTATCTTCTCCACTTCTCCAAGCATCAACAACACGCTCAAGAAATCTTCCCTTGCACCGCCGACTGCCGGAATTCTGGCCGCAGGCCGCCGGACTTCAGACCACCGCTTGCATCCCCCCACTTCGGTAGTAATCTGCTCTTCTCTTTCTTTTTTTTTTTTCCTTTTTTTCTGGTTTTTGATTTTTTTGGTCATTTGACGGCTGCCATTTGTTTATTGCCATTTGGACAAACTGGCACATTCCAAAAATTGTTGCAATCCCACAATTTTTCTGTTTCCCAGCCGTTCGCTCACACAAATTAAAAAGATTCCTAGAACACTAAATTTGTCGTCTTTTTTTTTCGATTCTGATTAATTTATTCTCATAATTTAAAATAAATCATAATTAACCATTTGATTTTTTTGGACATTTATTACTGTCCAAAATGACATTCGGTAATATGTTACTGCCATTTGATTTTTTTGGACATTGATTACTGCCATTTGATTACTGACACTTGATGAAGAAGATGAAGATGAATTTTAAATTATGCTTTTCTAGTTTTAGAATTGAGGTTTTATATGCTTTGAACTTATATATTTGTTATTTAAGAATGAAAGATTGAATTGAAGTTAGTATATGCTATATATTATATATTTATATGCTTGGGGCGCTTTATTTTCAAATATCCCTCGCTACGCGCTATAGCCATGTGCAACCTCTGCGCTACGGGGCGCTACGCGCAATTGACAACTATGGATCACGCCATTTACTTTATCTGTTGTTGGAGAAGAAATACAATGTAACTGACACACTTTATTGAATGTTTTTTGGATTTGTTTTTGCTACGGGCAAATGTTTGATAACAAGCCCGTCTTTTTGAGACTGGCCGATTCTTGTTATTTGTAGTCCTTTTTCAATACATACCTTTCTAACCATAAATGGAGATTGGTTGTAACTTTACTTATCACAAAATGCAGCGACGTGAAGGTTCAAAAGGACATTGGTGGTTAGAAATGCCAAATTCAAATAGACCATCTACCTCATATTCAGTGTCGGATGGTATTCCTAGTGCTACCACTGAAAACATCACAAACAGGCTCACTTCATTGTGTGTGGCTGAAAAAGGTGAGCAGTCTCATGTGTCAGAACCTTCAATACAGTTTGGGAACATTGGGTTGAAGAGAGTCATGTATCACTTCATGAAGAAAAATGTAAATTGAATCCTAAGGCATATGAAACAGTGAGTGGAGCCACAACAACAAAAGTCAATAAAGGTCCAGTTGACTTTTAATAGTAGTGGAAGATACCCGCAGCTCTCCCCTTGTGATGGTAGTGAATTGTTGATGTATAAGGTGAAATAATTTGGGGGATTTTCTTGTTGATTAATGTGAATGTGTGGTTATTGCTACTGAATTTTCACTTTTTTTCAATGCTTTTATGTTGTATTTATATATCGAATGGGACAGGTTATCGCATTTACGATTAATAGTCGTAAAATATATCATAAAAATTGATTTTTGGTAATTGGAAGCAATATTTGTTTTTATTGAGAAAATGATGTTTGAGTTATTGTATAGTTTGAAATATTTTAATTGTATAATCATGAATAGGTTTTCTTGTCAAAGAACAGGTGAATCGTTCGTATAGTTTTTTTGGGATAATTAAAAGTTTTCCAAAAATGTACAGGCAGGGGTTAGCAAAATATATGTTTAAATCGAGAAAATCGATCGAACCTAAAACTGAAAAGTTTGGTTTAATGGGTCAATCGTTTTTTTCCCCCAAAAATATAGTTAAATTCAATTTAGTCGGCTCGATTTTGGTTTTGGAAGTAAAATATCAGTTAAACCAATTATATATATATACACACACATATTATTATCTCATTCCCATATATTTAGGTTTGCATTTGTTTCATATAGACCAAAAAAGTTACGAGAAATAAAAATTCTCATTTTACCACAATGAATAATTTAGTAATTATGGTAATTAAAGCCTTGTTATCATTTATTCTGTTTTGAAAAAATAAAAAATAAATAAAAAACGATCAAGACCCCAACATCAGCTAGCATCCTGAAGAAGAAGAAGCGCAACAACGACAACGAATGGTCTCCAAATCACCAAACAAACAAAGAATAGTTTTTATTGACGAATTAGACTTCTGAAAAGCTTAATTATTTCAATGATAACATTTTTGTCATATAATGATATAGTATATAAATATGTTTTTTTTTAAATTAATAGTGCGCCTGCGTCTTGCCTCAATAAAGCTTGTACCTTGCACCTCAGGCTCCAAGAGCCCTTTGCGCCTTGCGCCTCTAATAACTATGGGCGTGCTGGTTTCAAGTTTGATATGGGGTTCTATATTGTGCTATGATTTATGATTGTTCTCTTCTATTTATCATGTTTTGTGATTTATGAATTTTGTCCAGTGATCATGCCATAGTTGTCAATAGCGCTTGTAGCGCTCGCTATCGCGTGTAGCGAGGCGTAGCGACGCCCTGTCGCTACAGGGGCTATGCGCAAGCCACTTTCAAATAGCGAGCGCTGTGGTCGCTTTAGGCGCTATTTCTGTAGGGCTATAGCGAGTAAATAGCGCGCTATGTCAAGAAAAGCTTGGGCAGTTTTTCCACCCAATTTTCGGCCCATTTTCCACCCAATTTTAAGCCCAATTTTTGGCCCATTCAGCACACCCTACAAACAGAAACATCGCGTATCTTCTCCACTTCTCCAAGCATCAACAACACGCTCAAGAAATCTTCCCTTGCACCACCGACTGCCGGAATTCTGGCCGCAGGCCGCTGGACTTCAGACCACCGCTTGCATCCCCCCACTTCGGTAGTAATCTGCTCTTCTCTTTCTTTTTCTTTTTCCTTTTTTTTCTGGTTTTTGATTTTTTTTGGGCATTTGATGGCTGCCATTTGTTTATTGCCATTTGGACAAACTGACACATTCCAAAAATTGTTGCAATCCCACAATTTTTCTGTTTCCCAGCCGTTCGCTCACACAAATTAAAAAGATTCCTAGAACACTAAATTTGTCGTCTTTTTTTTTCGATTCTGATTAATTTATTCTCATAATTTAAAATAAATCATAATTAACCATTTGATTTTTTTGGACATTTATTACTGTCCAAAATGACATTCGATAATATGTTACTGCCATTTGATTTTTTTTTACATTTGATATTTTGGGACATTGATTACTGCCATTTGATTACTGACACTTGATGAAGAAGATGAAGATGAATTTTAAATTATGCTTTTCTAGTTTTAGAATTGAGGTTTTATATGCTTTGAACTTATATATTTGTTATTTAAGAATGAAAGATTGAATTGAAGTTAGTATATGCTATATTTTATATATTTATATGCTTGGGGCGCTTTATTTTCAAATAGCCCTCGCTACGCGCTATAGCCATGTGCAACCTCTGCGCTACGGGGCACTACGCGCAATTGACAACTATGGATCATGACATTTACTTTATCTGTTGTTGGAGAAGAAATACAATGTAACTGACACACTTTATTGAATGTTTTTTGGATTTGTTTTTGCTACGGGCAAATGTTTGATAACAAGCCCGTCTTTTTGAGACTGGCCGATTCTTGTTATTTGTAGTCCTTTTTCAATACATACCTTTCTAACCATAAATGGAGATTGGTTGTAACTTTACTTATCACAAAATGCAGCGACGTGAAGGTTCAAAAGGACATTGGTGGTTAGAAATGCCAAATTCCAATAGACCATCTACCTCATATTCAGTGTCGGATGGTATTCCTAGTGCTACCACTGAAAACATCACAAACAGGCTCACTTCATTGTGTGTGGCTGAAAAAGGTGAGCAGTCTCATGTGTCAGAACCTTCAATACAGTTTGGAAACATTGGGTTGAAGAGAGTCATGTATCACTTCATGAAGAAAAATATAAATTGAATCCTAAGGCATATGAAACAGTGAGTGGAGCCACAACAACAAAAGTCAATAAAGGTCCAGTTGACTTTTAATAGTAGTGGAAGATACCCGCAGCTCTCCCCTTGTGATGGTAGTGAATTGTTGATGTATAAGGTGAAATAATTTGGGGGATTTTCTTGTTGATTAATGTGAATGTGTGGTTATTGCTACTGAATTTTCACTTTTTTTCAATGCTTTTATGTTGTATTTATATATCGAATGGGACAGGTTATCGCATTTACGATTAATAGTCGTAAAATATATCATAAAAATTGATTTTTGGTAATTGGAAGCAATATTTGTTTTTATTGAGAAAATGATGTTTGAGTTATTGTATAGTTTGAAATATTTTAATTGTATAATCATGAACAGGTTTTCTTGTCAAAGAACAGGTGAATCGTTCGTATAGTTTTTTTGGGATAATTAAAAGTTTTCCAAAAATGTACAGGCAGGGGTTAGCAAAATATATGTTTAAATCGAGAAAATCGATCGAACCTAAAACTGAAAATTTGGTTTAATGGGTCAATCGTTTTTTTCCCCCAAAAATATAGTTAAATTCAATTTAGTCGGCTCGATTTTGGTTTTGGAAGTAAAATATCAGTTAAACCAATTATATATATATATACACACACATATTATTATCTCATTCCCATATATTTAGGTTTGCATTTGTTTCATATAGACCAAAAAAGTTACGAGAAATAAAAATTCTCATTTTACCACAATGAATAATTTAGTAATTATGGTAATTAAAGCCTTGTTATCATTTATTCTGTTTTGAAAAAATAAAAAATAAATAAAAAACGATCAAGACCCCAACATCAGCTAGCATCCTGAAGAAGAATAAGCGCAACAACGACAACGAATGGTCTCCAAATCACCAAACAAACAAAGAATAGTTTTTATTGACGAATTAGACTTCTGAAAAGCTTAATTATTTCAATGATAACATTTTTGTCATATAATGATATAGTATATAAATATGTTTTTTTTTAAAATTAATAGTGCGCCTGCGTCTTGCCTCAATAAAGCTTGTACCTTGCACCTCAGGCTCCAAGAGCCCTTTGCGCCTTGCGCCTCTAATAACTATGGGCGTGCTGGTTTCAAGTTTGATATGGGGTTCTATATTGTGCTATGATTTATGATTGTTCTCTTCTATTTATCATGTTTTGTGATTTATGAATTTTGTCCAGTGATCATGCCATAGTTGTCAATAGCTCTTGTAGCGCTCGCTATCGCGTGTAGCGAGGCGTAGCGACGCCCCTGTCGCTACAGGGGGCTATGCGCAAGCCACTTTAAAATAGCGAGCGCTGTGGTCGCTTTAGGCGCTATTTCTGTAGGGCTATAGCGAGTAAATAGCGCGCTATGTCAAGAAAAGCTTGGGCAGTTTTTCCACCGAAATTTCGGCACATTTTCCACCCAATTTTAAGCCCAATTTTTGGCCCATTCAGCACACCCTACAATCAGAAACAGCGCGTATCTTCTCCACTTCTCCAAGCATCAACAACACGCTCAAGAAATCTTCCCTTGCACCGCCGACTGCCGGAATTCTGGCCGCAGGCCGCCGGACTTCAGACCACCGCTTGCATCCCCCCACTTCGGTAGTAATCTGCTCTTCTCTTTCTTTTTTTTTTTCCTTTTTTTTCTGGTTTTTGATTTTTTTGGGCATTTGATGGCTGCCATTTGTTTATTGCCATTTGGACAAACTGGCACATTCCAAAAATTGTTGCAATCCCACAATTTTTCTGTTTCCCAGCCGTTCGCTCACACAAATTAAAAAGATTCCTAGAACACTAAATTTGTCGTCTTTTTTTTTTCGATTCTGATTAATTTATTCTCATAATTTAAAATAAATCATAATTAACCATTTGATTTTTTTGGACATTTATTACTGTCCAAAATGACATTCGGTAATATGTTACTGCCATTTGATTATTTTTGACATTTGATTGTTTTGGACATTGATTACTTCCATTTGATTACTGACACTTGATGAAGAAGATGAAGATGAATTTTAAATTATGCTTTTCTAGTTTTAGAATTGAGGTTTTATATGCTTTGAACTTATATATTTGTTATTTAAGAATGAAAGATTGAATTGAAGTTAGTATATGCTATATATTATATATTTATATGCTTGGGGCGCTTTATTTTCAAATAGCCCTCGCTACGCGCTATAGCCATGGGCAACCTCTGCGCTACGGGGCGCTACGCGCAATTGAAAACTATGGATCATGCCATTTACTTTATCTGTTGTTGGAGAAGAAATACAATGTAACTGAAACACTTTATTGAATGTTTTTTGGATTTGTTTTTGCTACGGGCAAATGTTTGATAACAAGCCCGTCTTTTTGAGACTGGCCGATTCTTGTTATTTGTAGTCCTTTTTCAATAAATACCTTTCTAACCATTAATAGAGATTGGTTGTAACTTTATTTATCACAAAATGCAGCGACGTGAAGGTTCAAAAGGACATTGGTGGTTAGAAATGCCAAATTCCAATAGACCATCTACCTCATATTCAGTGTCGGATGGTATTCCTAGTGCTACCACTGAAAACATCACAAACAGGCTCACTTCATTGTGTGTGGCTGAAAAAGATGAGGAGTCTCATGTGTCAGAACCTTCAATACAGTTTGGAAACATTGGGTTGAAGAGAGTCATGTATCACTTCATGAAGAAAAATATAAATTGAATCCTAAGGCATATGAAACAGTGAGTGGAGCCACAACAACAAAAGTCAATAAAGGTCCAGTTGACTTTTAATAGTAGATGAAGATACCCGCAGCTCTCCCCTTGTGATGGTAGTGAATTGTTGATGTATAAGGTGAAATAATTTGGGGGATTTTCTTGTTGATTAATGTGAATGTGTGGTTATTGCTACTGAATTTTACTTTTTTTTTTTATGCTTTTATGTTGTATTTATATCGAATGGATGGGTTATTGTATTTACGATTAATAGTCGTAAAATATATCATAAAAATTGATTTTTGGTAATTGGAAGCAATATTTGTTTTTATTGAGAAAATGATGTTTGAGTAATTGTATAGTTTGAAATATTTGAATTGTATGATCATGAATAGTTTTTCTTGTCAAAGAACTAGGGTGGGCATAAAACCCGAAAAATCGATAAAACCGACCGAACCGAATAATTCGGTTTAAATGGTTCGGTTTTATCGGTTTTTCGGTCGGTTATGGTTTTAAAATTTATGAAATTCGGTTTTTCGGTTCGGTTTTCGGTTTTAATCCCCGAAAAAACCGAAAAACCGAACCGGCCATATTATTGTTAAGTATAAGGTTTTTATGTATAATGAGTCATATTATTGTTTAGTATAAGACTTTTTATGTATAGTGGGCCTATTAAGATTTAAGAACTTAGTATCATTAACTCTCAATTTTCAATCCGATCGTTTTTTCTTCTTTCTCACCACTCACCAGTCGATATTTTTTTTTCTGTATATATTTCTTTAATTTTTTATATAAAAAATTAAGTCCCACAAATTAAATGTTTGAAAAATACTATGATTTAGATTTTAAAGACATAAAGTGACGTATACTTTTATTTCGTAACAAATTTTAGATAACCGTATATAATCGGCCGTATAAACCGAACCAAACTATAAAAAAACCGAACTGAACCGTAATAAAATGGTTCGGTTTTGGACTAAAGATATTCAAAATCGAAAACCGAACCATTGTAGAGTAAAACCGGACCGAACCGACCATTGTCCACCCCTACAAAGAACAGGTGGATCGTTCGTATAGGTTTTTTGGGATAATGAAAAGTTTTCAAAAATGTACAATAGGGGTTAGCAAAATATGTTTAAGCGAAAAAGAAAATTTGTTTAATTATTTCTCCTCTCATATATTTAGGTTTATGTGTGTTTTCACATATCAGATAAAAAAATTTGCAAATAAAGTTTTCATTTTACCACAATGAATATTTTAGTAATTATGGTAATTAAAAAAGTAAATTAGTAAAAGATAGACTGGTAAATGGATATGTAAAATATTACTATTACTAAATATGGGAAAAAGAAAATTAAGTCTAAATATATGAAATTGAGGGATTATAATATTATTATTGGTTTTGACTTTCTTCGAGTTTCAATACATATTTATACTATATATTAAGAATGCCCATAATAAAGATAAAATAAACACCAAAATTTTTTCCTCATTTTTCCCTTATATAATACCAATATTACATTCTTTTTTTTATTTAACAAACACTTTTTTTTTCTACTTTCGTTTTTTTTTTTTAATTTCAATAATTCAAATACCACTTTATTATCTCAATAATTTGTCAAATTTTACTTTATTCTCTTGATAATTACGGAAAAACTGTACACACATATACCGCGTGTGCAGAGTATCTAGTCTACTTATATAAAAGCGGGAATAAGTGGGAATTGGTCAGTTAGTTCCCGGTTGCAGGTAAAAACTCTATACGTGTCACATATTTTGCCTTCCACCAAAACAGAGAGCAGCGGCCATGAAACGCGTTCCTCTCTCCACCGCAGCAGAGTACATAGCTCACTCCTGACTTGCTTTTGTTCGGACCTTCTGATTTCTTCTCTCCACAGCGTCGGCGAGCAAATCGCAACAAGGAAGATTGGCTTGCTCTGTTCTCCACTTCCATCTTCTTGCGGTTTCCTCATTCTCAACCCTCGTGCGCGGCGTTCCCCTTGTTGGCATTGGAAAGCTCCTACTGTGTTAGTTTTCTTCCTCTTATTTTTGTTGTACTTTTTCCCAATTTTCCTTCATTATCGGGTTTGTCCTCTTCTTGCTCTTGTTTGGGGTTCCCGATTTCTGTAGGTGTTTTGTTTTTGTTGGGTTGGTTTTCTTTTACTGTTTTTGTTTTGTTTTGTTTTTCTTCATTTCTCAACTTCCTCGAGTCTGCCCCTGTATTGCTTTTGTTTGTGGTTCCTGATTTCCTGACATGCTTCGCTGTTGCTGTCCTTGTTACTTGAGAATTTCAGTCTCATCACTGTCTTCTTGCTTAACAAATCCTTGTTCTTGTTTGGGTTTTTTTTTTTATTTCTTCACATGCTTTGTTTCTGTTGGTTAAAGGCTTGAGGTATTTTTTTTGACAACATTGTCATTGTCATAAACAGCGGCCTACACTTCTTTCAATTACATTGACTTAATCCCTCAACAATTTAATATACGACAGCATATGGTATATAAGATGACTATTGTTATCAACGAAACGCTGAGAATGATTTCACACAGATTGGCCTGTAAAACAATGCCCAGTTCATTATTACAGATGGTTAGACCATGGAATGAATAGACAAGCGACGCACCAACTATACTTCCGTTCGGGCCGTCGTCGCTACAGGGGCTATGCGCAAGCCACTTTCAAATAGCGAGCGCTGTGGTCGCTTTAGGCGCTATTTCTGTAGGGCTATAGCGAGTAAATAGCGCGCTATGTCAAGAAAAGCTTGGGCAGTTTTTCCACCCAATTTTCGGCCCATTTTCCACCCAATTTTAAGCCCAATTTTTGGCCCATTCAGCACACCCTACAAACAGAAACAGCGCGTATCTTCTCCACTTCTCCAAGCATCAACAACACGCTCAAGAAATCTTCCCTTGCACCACCGACTGCCGGAATTCTGGCCGCAGGCCGCCGGACTTCAGACCACCGCTTGCATCCCCCCACTTCGGTAGTAATCTGCTCTTCTCTTTCTTTTTCTTTTTCCTTTTTTTTCTGGTTTTTGATTTTTTTTGGGCATTTGATGGCTGCCATTTGTTTATTGCCATTTGGACAAACTGACACATTCCAAAAATTGTTGCAATCCCACAATTTTTCTGTTTCCCAGCCGTTCGCTCACACAAATTAAAAAGATTCCTAGAACACTAAATTTGTCGTCTTTTTTTTTCGATTCTGATTAATTTATTCTCATAATTTAAAATAAATCATAATTAACCATTTGATTTTTTTGGACATTTATTACTGTCCAAAATGACATTCGATAATATGTTACTGCCATTTGATTTTTTTTTACATTTGATTTTTGGGACATTGATTACTGCCATTTGATTACTGACACTTGATGAAGAAGATGAAGATGAATTTTAAATTATGCTTTTCTAGTTTTAGAATTGAGGTTTTATATGCTTTGAACTTATATATTTGTTATTTAAGAATGAAAGATTGAATTGAAGTTAGTATATGCTATATTTTATATATTTATATGCTTGGGGCGCTTTATTTTCAAATAGCCCTCGCTACGCGCTATAGCCATGTGCAACCTCTGCGCTACGGGGCACTACGCGCAATTGACAACTATGGATCATGACATTTACTTTATCTGTTGTTGGAGAAGAAATACAATGTAACTGACACACTTTATTGAATGTTTTTTGGATTTGTTTTTGCTACGGGCAAATGTTTGATAACAAGCCCGTCTTTTTGAGACTGGCCGATTCTTGTTATTTGTAGTCCTTTTTCAATACATACCTTTCTAACCATAAATGGAGATTGGTTGTAACTTTACTTATCACAAAATGCAGCGACGTGAAGGTTCAAAAGGACATTGGTGGTTAGAAATGCCAAATTCCAATAGACCATCTACCTCATATTCAGTGTCGGATGGTATTCCTAGTGCTACCACTGAAAACATCACAAACAGGCTCACTTCATTGTGTGTGGCTGAAAAAGGTGAGCAGTCTCATGTGTCAGAACCTTCAATACAGTTTGGGAACATTGGGTTGAAGAGAGTCATGTATCACTTCATGAAGAAAAATGTAAATTGAATCCTAAGGCATATGAAACAGTGAGTGGAGCCACAACAACAAAAGTCAATAAAGGTCCAGTTGACTTTTAATAGTAGTGGAAGATACCCGCAGCTCTCCCCTTGTGATGGTAGTGAATTGTTGATGTATAAGGTGAAATAATTTGGGGGATTTTCTTGTTGATTAATGTGAATGTGTGGTTATTGCTACTGAATTTTCACTTTTTTTCAATGCTTTTATGTTGTATTTATATATCGAATGGGACAGGTTATCGCATTTACGATTAATAGTCGTAAAATATATCATAAAAATTGATTTTTGGTAATTGGAAGCAATATTTGTTTTTATTGAGAAAATGATGTTTGAGTTATTGTATAGTTTGAAATATTTTAATTGTATAATCATGAATAGGTTTTCTTGTCAAAGAACAGGTGAATCGTTCGTATAGTTTTTTTGGGATAATTAAAAGTTTTCCAAAAATGTACAGGCAGGGGTTAGCAAAATATATGTTTAAATCGAGAAAATCGATCGAACCTAAAACTGAAAATTTGGTTTAATGGGTCAATCGTTTTTTTCCCCCAAAAATATAGTTAAATTCAATTTAGTCGGCTCGATTTTGGTATTGGAAGTAAAATATCAGTTAAACCAATTATATATATATACACACACATATTATTATCTCATTCCCATATATTTAGGTTTGCATTTGTTTCATATAGACCAAAAAAGTTACGAGAAATAAAAATTCTCATTTTACCACAATGAATAATTTAGTAATTATGGTAATTAAAGCCTTGTTATCATTTATTCTGTTTTGAAAAAATAAAAAATAAATAAAAAACGATCAAGACCCCAACATCAGCTAGCATCCTGAAGAAGAAGAAGAAGCGCAACAACGACAACGAATGGTCTCCAAATCACCAAACAAACAAAGAATAGTTTTTATTGACGAATTAGACTTCTGAAAAGCTTAATTATTTCAATGATAACATTTTTGTCATATAATGATATAGTATATAAATATGTTTTTTTTTAAATTAATAGTGCGCCTGCGTCTTGCCTCAATAAAGCTTGTACCTTGCACCTCAGGCTCCAAGAGCCCTTTGCGCCTTGCGCCTCTAATAACTATGGGCGTGCTGGTTTCAAGTTTGATATGGGGTTCTATATTGTGCTATGATTTATGATTGTTCTCTTCTATTTATCATGTTTTGTGATTTATGAATTTTGTCCAGTGATCATGCCATAGTTGTCAATAGCGCTTGTAGCGCTCGCTATCGCGTGTAGCGAGGCGTAGCGACGCCCTGTCGCTACAGGGGCTATGCGCAAGCCACTTTCAAATAGCGAGCGCTGTGGTCGCTTTAGGCGCTATTTCTGTAGGGCTATAGCGAGTAAATAGCGCGCTATGTCAAGAAAAGCTTGGGCAGTTTTTCCACCCAATTTTCGGCCCATTTTCCACCCAATTTTAAGCCCAATTTTTGGCCCATTCAGCACACCCTACAAACAGAAACAACGCGTATCTTCTCCACTTCTCCAAGCATCAACAACACGCTCAAGAAATCTTCCCTTGCACCACCGACTGCCGGAATTCTGGCCGCAGGCTGCCGGACTTCAGACCACCGCTTGCATCCCCCCACTTCGGTAGTAATCTGCTCTTCTCTTTCTTTTTCTTTTTCCTTTTTTTTCTGGTTTTTGATTTTTTTTGGGCATTTGATGGCTGCCATTTGTTTATTGCCATTTGGACAAACTGACACATTCCAAAAATTGTTGCAATCCCACAATTTTTCTGTTTCCCAGCCGTTCGCTCACACAAATTAAAAAGATTCCTAGAACACTAAATTTGTCGTCTTTTTTTTTCGATTCTGATTAATTTATTCTCATAATTTAAAATAAATCATAATTAACCATTTGATTTTTTTGGACATTTATTACTGTCCAAAATGACATTCGATAATATGTTACTGCCATTTGATTTTTTTTTACATTTGATATTTTGGGACATTGATTACTGCCATTTGATTACTGACACTTGATGAAGAAGATGAAGATGAATTTTAAATTATGCTTTTCTAGTTTTAGAATTGAGGTTTTATATGCTTTGAACTTATATATTTGTTATTTAAGAATGAAAGATTGAATTGAAGTTAGTATATGCTATATTTTATATATTTATATGCTTGGGGCGCTTTATTTTCAAATAGCCCTCGCTACGCGCTATAGCCATGTGCAACCTCTGCGCTACGGGGCACTACGCGCAATTGACAACTATGGATCATGACATTTACTTTATCTGTTGTTGGAGAAGAAATACAATGTAACTGACACACTTTATTGAATGTTTTTTGGATTTGTTTTTGCTACGGGCAAATGTTTGATAACAAGCCCGTCTTTTTGAGACTGGCCGATTCTTGTTATTTGTAGTCCTTTTTCAATACATACCTTTCTAACCATAAATGGAGATTGGTTGTAACTTTACTTATCACAAAATGCAGCGACGTGAAGGTTCAAAAGGACATTGGTGGTTAGAAATGCCAAATTCCAATAGACCATCTACCTCATATTCAGTGTCGGATGGTATTCCTAGTGCTACCACTGAAAACATCACAAACAGGCTCACTTCATTGTGTGTGGCTGAAAAAGGTGAGCAGTCTCATGTGTCAGAACCTTCAATACAGTTTGGAAACATTGGGTTGAAGAGAGTCATGTATCACTTCATGAAGAAAAATATAAATTGAATCCTAAGGCATATGAAACAGTGAGTGGAGCCACAACAACAAAAGTCAATAAAGGTCCAGTTGACTTTTAATAGTAGTGGAAGATACCCGCAGCTCTCCCCTTGTGATGGTAGTGAATTGTTGATGTATAAGGTGAAATAATTTGGGGGATTTTCTTGTTGATTAATGTGAATGTGTGGTTATTGCTACTGAATTTTCACTTTTTTTCAATGCTTTTATGTTGTATTTATATATCGAATGGGACAGGTTATCGCATTTACGATTAATAGTCGTAAAATATATCATAAAAATTGATTTTTGGTAATTGGAAGCAATATTTGTTTTTATTGAGAAAATGATGTTTGAGTTATTGTATAGTTTGAAATATTTTAATTGTATAATCATGAACAGGTTTTCTTGTCAAAGAACAGGTGAATCGTTCGTATAGTTTTTTTGGGATAATTAAAAGTTTTCCAAAAATGTACAGGCAGGGGTTAGCAAAATGTGGGGACCCGGGCTCTAATACTTTTTCTTGGGATTAAATGGATTGTTATTAAAAACGTGGGTCAATTTTTCGCTTTTATATTTAAATCAAAATGTAACTAGACAAGCACAAGTTCTTTATTTAATTTACAACATACAAACATAAAATCTATGTCATGTTCCGTATGTCCTCAACTAACCAGTAATAAAATACAGTACATATCAAAAGACAACTACTGGTCCGTCTGCTAGGCCCGAGATCTCCACGCTAACACGATCATCTCTGTCTCGACCCAAATCCTGCCCCACCTGTTGTTATGCACACATACAGACATAACAACAGCCGGAAAACCGGTGAGAACACATCCCAGTATAAACATGTGAACATGCATATAAATACTATAAAACATGAAACATGCTGATATGAATGTCATTCATATAAAATCATGAAATGCGAGCCTAATCATGTCTAGAATGCGACTCGACTAAAACTCTAGGGATCCCGGTGTGAATAAGACGATCTATCACCTACCCTCCCAATCGGGGTGACGGTACGTCTTATTCCTAGACTTCGGCCTGATCTGTATCCACGTCTACAATAGGGGGGTGATCTTCCCCTAAGCTGGGATAGAACCGAACGTCTAGAAGTCTGCCTGATCTCCAGACTGTCCTATCTTAATGCATGAATACAAAATCTGTAAACAAGCATAATCATCTAATGCAATGTAACATGATCTGTAAACAAAGCATAATAGGAATTGAATACAAGTTCTAATAAACATCTAATGCAATGTAACATGATCTGTAAACAAAGCATAACGAGATTTGCATATAAACAAATCTATAATAATACCTATATCAAGATATAAACAATAAAACTCGTATGTGATTTTAGTTGGGAAACTCAAATGTGATCTCATTTGAGTCGTGATTCCCCAAAACAAAGCATGTAGTATACCTTCCGTCGTAGAATTGCTGTTACAGTCGTGAAGATGAATCTGCAATAGGAATGATTCTTAACACTTCTAAGAAATGTTTCTAATGCTTTCAAATCTACGAAACCTCGCCTCTATTTATAGACAATGATCGGAAGATCCGATCCACTTCGGACGCTCCGATCTGACACCCTTCGGACGCTCCGAACTTACTTCGGACGTTCCGAATCCTGCATGTCTTCCACGTCTCTAGCCAACTGTCTCGGATGATCCGAACTACGATCGGTCGATCCGAACTATTGCATGCCATCCATGTGTCCAGCCACCTGGCTCGGACGCTCCGAACTCCGAACGGACGATGCGAACTCTGATCGTACGTTCCGATCTCGGTTCGGTCCTTCCGGTCTCACCGAAATATAAATACTCCAATATTCTCGATATCGGTCAACCTAATTCTCAATAGATATCAACACTATCATATTCTCAATCATAATCCAATACAGTACTTCTGTCCCAACAAGTCATAATCATACTGAAAATCATATATGATATCATTTCTTATTTCTTATGGTTATGTACAATCTTCACAACATATTCGTATATGTCAATCATTGTTCCGGGCATTACATTTCTCCCCCTCTAAGACAGAAGTTCGTCCTCGAACTGAAGTAACCATACAAAGTATCTAAAACAGTTTGATAATCTAAAATTGAATACATACTCATATCATATAAATAACTCGGGGTGTTTCTGTCTCATGTTTTCTTCCGTTTCCCACGTCGCTTCCTCAATGCCATGTCGACTCCACTGAACTTTCACAAGTGGAATGGTCTTCGTTCTGAGCTGTTTGTCCTTTCGATCAAGAATCTGTATCGGTCGTTCTATATAGCTCAAGGTGTGATCAAGTTCAGCTTCGTTCGGTTGAATAACATGAGAAACATCTGGTATATATCTGCGTAACATTGATACATGAAATACGTCATGTATTCCGGATAAGGAAGGAGGAAGAGCAAGTCGATAAGCTCGATCGCCAATCTTTTCAAGAATCTCGTAAGGACCAATGTATCGAGGAGAGAGTTTTCCGCGTTTGCCAAATCGAACAACGCCTCTGAATGGAGAAATCTTTAAAAACACTCTATCTCCCGCCTCAAATACTAACGGTCTACGTCTGATATTGGCGTACTTTGCTTGTCGATCTTGTGCTGTCTTCATTCGTTTCTGAATGATCTTTACCTTCTCAGTCATGTCACGAATCATATCTGGCCCAAGTTCTGGTACTTCTGAAACATCGTCCCAATATAGTGGAGATCTGCACTTCTTGCCATACAAAGCTTCAAACGGTGCCATCTCAATGCTCGTCTGATAGCTATTATTGTACGAGAATTCGCAAAGAGGTAGGGAATCTTGCCAACTAATGCCAAAATCTAGCACTACGGCTCTTAACATATCCTCTAATGTCTGTATAGTCCGCTCTGACTGTCCGTCTGTCTGAGGATGATAAGCAGTACTCAGGTGTAATGTCGTACCTAAGGCCTGCTGTAAACTGTGCCAGAAGTGAGAAGTGAATCGTGGATCACGATCTGATACGATAGACTTCGGCACTCCATGCAATCTGACTACCTCGCGAATATAAATCTCCGCCATCTGATCCTGTCTAAACGTCATTCTATATGGAATGAAACATGCGGATTTGGTCAGTCTGTCAATAATGACCCAAATCGCATCACAGCCTTTGGATGATCGTGGTAACTTCGTCACAAAATCCATGGAAATGTGGTCCCATTTCCATTCTGGAATGGATAAACTCTGAAGTAAACCCCCCGGCTTCTTCCTCTCGGCCTTCACCTGTTGGCAGTTCAAGCATTTAGACACAAATTCGGCAATGTCTGACTTCATTTGCTTCCACCAGAACTGTGTCTTCAAGTCATTGTACATCTTCCTGCCTCCAGGATGAATGCTGAACCGACTACAATGTGCCTCTGTCAGAATCTGCTGCCTCAAATCTGCAACATCTGGCACAACTAGACGGTTATTCACGTACAACACATGATCTCGTACCTGATATTCTGATACATGCCCTGATCTGACCATTTGGATTGATCTTTGCACATTCTGATCAGTTTTTTGTGCTTCCTTAATCCTCATAATCAAATTGGGCTCAACTTGGATCGTAAAGAGTCGTAGTGGCTTACTATCTGTATCAAATTCTAATCCAGATGTACAGCAATTTTCAACTAACTTGTTAACACCTATCGTCGATAAGGACAAAGAACATACCTTACGACTCAAGGCATCGGCTGCTGCATTTGACTTTCCTGGATAATATTTGATTTCACAGTCAAAGTCTTTCAGAAGATCTAGCCATCTACGTTGCCTCATATTCAATTCTGATTGCGAAAATAGGTACTTCAGGCTCTTGTGATCTGAAAATATTTCAAATTTCTCGCCATAGAGATAATGACGCCAAATCTTTAATGCAAACACGATAGCCGCCAATTCAAGATCATGAATGGGGTATCGAACTTCATGTGGCTTCAATTGTCTCGAGGCGTATGCGATCACATGACCTCGCTGCATAAGAACACATCCCAAACCTCTATGAGAAGCATCACAATATACAACAAAATCACCTGTACCTGAAGGTATCGTCAATACTGGAGCACTGGTCAGCCTTTTCTTCAATTCAACAAAGCTAGACTCACACTCCTCTGACCAAACAAATGGTGCATTCTTTTGTGTTAATTGAGTTATTGGTTTTGCAATACTGGAGAAATCTTTTATAAATCTTCTGTAATATCCGGCTAAGCCCATGAAACTGCGTATTTCTGGTACAGAAGTTGGTCTCGACCAACTGATCACAGCTTCCACTTTACTTGGATCAACAGAAATACCATCTCCAGAAATGATATGTCCTAAGAAGACAACTCTATTCAACCAAAACTCACATTTTGACAATTTAGCATACAGTCGCTCATTTCTCAACGTCTGCAACACAATTCTGAGATGCTCTGCATGCTCATTTCTGTTCTTCGAATACACCAAAATGTCATCAATGAAGACAATCACAAATTCATCTAGATATCTCTGAAACACTTGGTTCATCAAGCCCATAAATACCGCAGGAGAATTTGTTAAACCAAAAGGCATGACAATAAATTCATAATGTCCATACCTGGTTCGAAACGCTGTCTTTGGTATGTCTATATCTCGAACTCTGAGCTGATGATAACCAGAACGTAAATCAATCTTAGAATAGACCGAGGATCCCTGCAACTGATCAAATAGGTCATCGATCCTAGGCAAAGGATATTTATTCTTGATCGTTGCCTTGTTCAACTGCCGGTAATCGATACACAACCGCATCGACCCATCTTTCTTTCGCACGAACAGCACCGGAGCGCCCCAAGGAGATACACTAGGTCTGATATATCCCTTGGCTAGAAGATCTTCTAATTGTGCTTTCAATTCTTTGAGTTCGATGGGTGCCATCCTATATGGAGCTCTCGAAATAGGTACGGTACCTGGCGCAAGTTCAATGCTGAAATCTATCTCACGAACCGGAGGTAATCCTGGGATCTCATCTGGAAAAATATCTGGAAATTCCCGTACTACTGGCAGATCTGCCAATGCCGGGCTCGACTTCTGCATATCTACAGCATAAACAAAGAAACCATCCGCTCCTTTCTGTAACAGTCTGTTCATAGTAAGAGCCGAAATCAAGGGAATCCGAGATCTGGAACCCTTCCCGTAGAATTTCCACTCGTCTGTCATCTCGGGTCTGAATCTGACAATCTTATGGAAACAATCCACGGTGGCTCTGTACTTCGTTAGCATGTCAATACCGACTATACAATCAAAATCAGCTAGACCCAACACTATACAATCTAGGTCAATCTCATGCCCCTCAAACTGTAGAATGCAATGTCTAACCGTAGTTACAGATATTAATCCACTTCCCAACGGAGAATTAATAGACACAACGTCTAACAACGACTCAACAGGCAATGAATGCAACAATGCAAATCGTTCTGAGATGAATGTATGCGATGCACCTGTATCTATCAAGATATAAGCAGGATAACCATAAAGGAGACAGTTACCTGCTATAACATCATCTGGTGCATCTTGTGCTTGCTCCTCTGTCAACGCAAACACTTGGGCCTGTTGCCTCGGAGGTTGAGTCACAGTCTGACTACCTCGGCCTCTGGGTGGAGTCGGTGCTGGTGGAGGCTGAAAAGAGTGAACCGACGATTCCTGCCGCTCAAACTGAGGTACTGAACCGGATGCTCTTCCACTCTGGCCTTGCTGTACACCTCTCTGTGGACAGACTTTGGCAAAATGCCCTGGTTGCCTGCAATAGTTGCATCTCCCTGTCACCCCTTGACACTGTTCAGTCGCATGCTTTCCTCCACAGGAACTGCAATAACCACCGATAAACCTTGAACTTTGATCAAAACCACTCTGTTTTGATCCGCTGGAGCTCGATGAACTGCTCCCTGGTCTTTTAAACTGTTTCCCCTTCGCCTTCAGCTGTTCTTTGCGTCCACTACCACTACCACCACTTTCGAATCGAGGAGGAGGAACTTGGGATGGAGGTAGTGGCGGTCTCGGACTCGGTGCAACATACGGAGCACTCCGTTGTCTAAGCAATCCTGCTTCAGCTCCTTTGGCACGATTCAATGCATCCGAGAAGTTATCGGGTCTCTCAGTATTGACTAACGTAAAGATATCTGGATTCAGGCCATTTATAAACTGATCCGCCATGGCCTCGTCATTTCCTGAAATATGGGGTGCAAAACGAAGCAAAGAAGAGAATTTAGCAACGTACTCCTCAATGTTCAATGGTCCTTGCCTCAGGTTTGCGAATTCAGCGCCTTTATCTTTACGGTAGGATACAGGGAAGAATCGCTGATAAAACTCGGTCTTGAATACCTTCCAAGAAATTTCGGTACCCCGCTGCTCTAAAGCTCTCCTAATGTTCAACCACCAATTCTTTGATATATCTTGCAATTGATGGCCAATTAGCTTGATCCTCTTCTCATCACTGTACTCCAACGAGTCGAATAGCATCTCAATATCTTCAAGCCAACTTTCGCACTCGATGGCATTCTCGGTACCTTTTAAAGTGGGAGGTCGAAAGGATTGGAATCGCTTCAGCAACGTCTCCATAGGGGTCGCCGTAACATCCATAGAATCTCCGGATGTACTCCCCTGCTCTGGCGCTGCTGGTCGTAGAGGTACGGCTGCTCTTCTAGGAGGCATATCTAATAATCCAACTGATTAGTAAACAAGATATACAACTGTCTCAGCCATCATCTAGTCAGTTACCTCTGATCTAGAATCGGTTCTGATTCAGTCAATCACATGCTGAAATTAATCAAATACCAAACAACATGTAATAAGAAAGCAATAATCATGCTAGCACATCATCAAGCAAGGAAGAAGACTCGATCTACCCCGCTCATTCTATCCTATTTCAGTCTAACGGAACTATCGGCTCTGATACCACCTGTTGTGGGGACCCGGGCTCTAATACTTTTTCTTGGGATTAAATGGATTGTTATTAAAAACGTGGGTCAATTTTTCGCTTTTATATTTAAATCAAAATGTAACTAGACAAGCACAAGTTCTTTATTTAATTTACAACATACAAACATAAAATCTATGTCATGTTCCGTATGTCCTCAACTAACCAGTAATAAAATACAGTACATATCAAAAGACAACTACTGGTCCGTCTGCTAGGCCCGAGATCTCCACGCTAACACGATCATCTCTGTCTCGACCCAAATCCTGCCCCACCTGTTGTTATGCACACATACAGACATAACAACAGCCGGAAAACCGGTGAGAACACATCCCAGTATAAACATGTGAACATGCATATAAATACTATAAAACATGAAACATGCTGATATGAATGTCATTCATATAAAATCATGAAATGCGAGCCTAATCATGTCTAGAATGCGACTCGACTAAAACTCTAGGGATCCCGGTGTGAATAAGACGATCTATCACCTACCCTCCCAATCGGGGTGACGGTACGTCTTATTCCTAGACTTCGGCCTGATCTGTATCCACGTCTACAATAGGGGGGTGATCTTCCCCTAAGCTGGGATAGAACCGAACGTCTAGAAGTCTGCCTGATCTCCAGACTGTCCTATCTTAATGCATGAATACAAAATCTGTAAACAAGCATAATCATCTAATGCAATGTAACATGATCTGTAAACAAAGCATAATAGGAATTGAATACAAGTTCTAATAAACATCTAATGCAATGTAACATGATCTGTAAACAAAGCATAACGAGATTTGCATATAAACAAATCTATAATAATACCTATATCAAGATATAAACAATAAAACTCGTATGTGATTTTAGTTGGGAAACTCAAATGTGATCTCATTTGAGTCGTGATTCCCCAAAACAAAGCATGTAGTATACCTTCCGTCGTAGAATTGCTGTTACAGTCGTGAAGATGAATCTGCAATAGGAATGATTCTTAACACTTCTAAGAAATGTTTCTAATGCTTTCAAATCTACGAAACCTCGCCTCTATTTATAGACAATGATCGGAAGATCCGATCCACTTCGGACGCTCCGATCTGACACCCTTCGGACGCTCCGAACTTACTTCGGACGTTCCGAATCCTGCATGTCTTCCACGTCTCTAGCCAACTGTCTCGGATGATCCGAACTACGATCGGTCGATCCGAACTATTGCATGCCATCCATGTGTCCAGCCACCTGGCTCGGACGCTCCGAACTCCGAACGGACGATGCGAACTCTGATCGTACGTTCCGATCTCGGTTCGGTCCTTCCGGTCTCACCGAAATATAAATACTCCAATATTCTCGATATCGGTCAACCTAATTCTCAATAGATATCAACACTATCATATTCTCAATCATAATCCAATACAGTACTTCTGTCCCAACAAGTCATAATCATACTGAAAATCATATATGATATCATTTCTTATTTCTTATGGTTATGTACAATCTTCACAACATATTCGTATATGTCAATCATTGTTCCGGGCATTACACAAAATATATGTTTAAATCGAGAAAATCGATCGAACCTAAAACTGAAAATTTGGTTTAATGGGTCAATCGTTTTTTTCCCCCAAAAATATAGTTAAATTCAATTTAGTCGGCTCGATTTTGGTTTTGGAAGTAAAATATCAGTTAAACCAATTATATATATATATACACACACATATTATTATCTCATTCCCATATATTTAGGTTTGCATTTGTTTCATATAGACCAAAAAAGTTACGAGAAATAAAAATTCTCATTTTACCACAATGAATAATTTAGTAATTATGGTAATTAAAGCCTTGTTATCATTTATTCTGTTTTGAAAAAATAAAAAATAAATAAAAAACGATCAAGACCCCAACATCAGCTAGCATCCTGAAGAAGAATAAGCGCAACAACGACAACGAATGGTCTCCAAATCACCAAACAAACAAAGAATAGTTTTTATTGACGAATTAGACTTCTGAAAAGCTTAATTATTTCAATGATAACATTTTTGTCATATAATGATATAGTATATAAATATGTTTTTTTTTAAAATTAATAGTGCGCCTGCGTCTTGCCTCAATAAAGCTTGTACCTTGCACCTCAGGCTCCAAGAGCCCTTTGCGCCTTGCGCCTCTAATAACTATGGGCGTGCTGGTTTCAAGTTTGATATGGGGTTCTATATTGTGCTATGATTTATGATTGTTCTCTTCTATTTATCATGTTTTGTGATTTATGAATTTTGTCCAGTGATCATGCCATAGTTGTCAATAGCTCTTGTAGCGCTCGCTATCGCGTGTAGCGAGGCGTAGCGACGCCCCGTCGCTACAGGGGGCTATGCGCAAGCCACTTTAAAATAGCGAGCGCTGTGGTCGCTTTAGGCGCTATTTCTGTAGGGCTATAGCGAGTAAATAGCGCGCTATGTCAAGAAAAGCTTGGGCAGTTTTTCCACCGAAATTTCGGCACATTTTCCACCCAATTTTAAGCCCAATTTTTGGCCCATTCAGCACACCCTACAATCAGAAACAGCGCGTATCTTCTCCACTTCTCCAAGCATCAACAACACGCTCAAGAAATCTTCCTTTGCACCGCCGACTGCCGGAATTCTGGCCGCAGGCCGCCGGACTTCAGACCACCGCTTGCATCCCCCCACTTCGGTAGTAATCTGCTCTTCTCTTTCTTTTTTTTTTTCCTTTTTTTTCTGGTTTTTGATTTTTTTGGGCATTTGATGGCTGCCATTTGTTTATTGCCATTTGGACAAACTGGCACATTCCAAAAATTGTTGCAATCCCACAATTTTTCTGTTTCCCAGCCGTTCGCTCACACAAATTAAAAAGATTCCTAGAACACTAAATTTGTCGTCTTTTTTTTTTCGATTCTGATTAATTTATTCTCATAATTTAAAATAAATCATAATTAACCATTTGATTTTTTTGGACATTTATTACTGTCCAAAATGACATTCGGTAATATGTTACTGCCATTTGATTATTTTTGACATTTGATTGTTTTGGACATTGATTACTTCCATTTGATTACTGACACTTGATGAAGAAGATGAAGATGAATTTTAAATTATGCTTTTCTAGTTTTAGAATTGAGGTTTTATATGCTTTGAACTTATATATTTGTTATTTAAGAATGAAAGATTGAATTGAAGTTAGTATATGCTATATATTATATATTTATATGCTTGGGGCGCTTTATTTTCAAATAGCCCTCGCTACGCGCTATAGCCATGGGCAACCTCTGCGCTACGGGGCGCTACGCGCAATTGAAAACTATGGATCATGCCATTTACTTTATCTGTTGTTGGAGAAGAAATACAATGTAACTGAAACACTTTATTGAATGTTTTTTGGATTTGTTTTTGCTACGGGCAAATGTTTGATAACAAGCCCGTCTTTTTGAGACTGGCCGATTCTTGTTATTTGTAGTCCTTTTTCAATAAATACCTTTCTAACCATTAATAGAGATTGGTTGTAACTTTATTTATCACAAAATGCAGCGACGTGAAGGTTCAAAAGGACATTGGTGGTTAGAAATGCCAAATTCCAATAGACCATCTACCTCATATTCAGTGTCGGATGGTATTCCTAGTGCTACCACTGAAAACATCACAAACAGGCTCACTTCATTGTGTGTGGCTGAAAAAGATGAGGAGTCTCATGTGTCAGAACCTTCAATACAGTTTGGAAACATTGGGTTGAAGAGAGTCATGTATCACTTCATGAAGAAAAATATAAATTGAATCCTAAGGCATATGAAACAGTGAGTGGAGCCACAACAACAAAAGTCAATAAAGGTCCAGTTGACTTTTAATAGTAGATGAAGATACCCGCAGCTCTCCCCTTGTGATGGTAGTGAATTGTTGATGTATAAGGTGAAATAATTTGGGGGATTTTCTTGTTGATTAATGTGAATGTGTGGTTATTGCTACTGAATTTTACTTTTTTTTTTTTATGCTTTTATGTTGTATTTATATCGAATGGATGGGTTATTGTATTTACGATTAATAGTCGTAAAATATATCATAAAAATTGAATTTTGGTAATTGGAAGCAATATTTGTTTTTATTGAGAAAATGATGTTTGAGTAATTGTATAGTTTGAAATATTTGAATTGTATGATCATGAATAGTTTTTCTTGTCAAAGAACTAGGGTGGGCATAAAACCCGAAAAATCGATAAAACCGACCGAACCGAATAATTCGGTTTAAATGGTTCGGTTTTATCGGTTTTTCGGTCGGTTATGGTTTTAAAATTTATGAAATTCGGTTTTTCGGTTCGGTTTTCGGTTTTAATCCCCGAAAAAACCGAAAAACCGAACCGGCCATATTATTGTTAAGTATAAGGTTTTTATGTATAATGAGTCATATTATTGTTTAGTATAAGACTTTTTATGTATAGTGGGCCTATTAAGATTTAAGAACTTAGTATCATTAACTCTCAATTTTCAATCCGATCGTTTTTTCTTCTTTCTCACCACTCACCAGTCGATATTTTTTTTTCTGTATATATTTCTTTAATTTTTTATATAAAAAATTAAGTCCCACAAATTAAATGTTTGAAAAATACTATGATTTAGATTTTAAAGACATAAAGTGACGTATACTTTTATTTCGTAACAAATTTTAGATAACCGTATATAATCGGCCGTATAAACCGAACCAAACTATAAAAAAACCGAACTGAACCGTAATAAAATGGTTCGGTTTTGGACTAAAGATATTCAAAATCGAAAACCGAACCATTGTAGAGTAAAACCGGACCGAACCGACCATTGTCCACCCCTACAAAGAACAGGTGGATCGTTCGTATAGGTTTTTTGGGATAATGAAAAGTTTTCAAAAATGTACAATAGGGGTTAGCAAAATATGTTTAAGCGAAAAAGAAAATTTGTTTAATTATTTCTCCTCTCATATATTTAGGTTTATGTGTGTTTTCACATATCAGATAAAAAAATTTGCAAATAAAGTTTTCATTTTACCACAATGAATATTTTAGTAATTATGGTAATTAAAAAAGTAAATTAGTAAAAGATAGACTGGTAAATGGATATGTAAAATATTACTATTACTAAATATGGGAAAAAGAAAATTAAGTCTAAATATATGAAATTGAGGGATTATAATATTATTATTGGTTTTGACTTTCTTCGAGTTTCAATACATATTTATACTATATATTAAGAATGCCCATAATAAAGATAAAATAAACACCAAAATTTTTTCCTCATTTTTCCCTTATATAATACCAATATTACATTCTTTTTTTTATTTAACAAACACTTTTTTTTTCTACTTTCGTTTTTTTTTTTTAATTTCAATAATTCAAATACCACTTTATTATCTCAATAATTTGTCAAATTTTACTTTATTCTCTTGATAATTACGGAAAAACTGTACACACATATACCGCGTGTGCAGAGTATCTAGTCTACTTATATAAAAGCGGGAATAAGTGGGAATTGGTCAGTTAGTTCCCGGTTGCAGGTAAAAACTCTATACGTGTCACATATTTTGCCTTCCACCAAAACAGAGAGCAGCGGCCATGAAACGCGTTCCTCTCTCCACCGCAGCAGAGTACATAGCTCACTCCTGACTTGCTTTTGTTCGGACCTTCTGATTTCTTCTCTCCACAGCGTCGGCGAGCAAATCGCAACAAGGAAGATTGGCTTGCTCTGTTCTCCACTTCCATCTTCTTGCGGTTTCCTCATTCTCAACCCTCGTGCGCGGCGTTCCCCTTGTTGGCATTGGAAAGCTCCTACTGTGTTAGTTTTCTTCCTCTTATTTTTGTTGTACTTTTTCCCAATTTTCCTTCATTATCGGGTTTGTCCTCTTCTTGCTCTTGTTTGGGGTTCCCGATTTCTGGAGGTGTTTTGTTTTTGTTGGGTTGGTTTTCTTTTACTGTTTTTGTTTTGTTTTGTTTTTCTTCATTTCTCAACTTCCTCGAGTCTGCCCCTGTATTGCTTTTGTTTGTGGTTCCTGATTTCCTGACATGCTTCGCTGTTGCTGTCCTTGTTACTTGAGAATTTCAGTCTCATCACTGTCTTCTTGCTTAACAAATCCTTGTTCTTGTTTGGGTTTTTTTTTTTATTTCTTCACATGCTTTGTTTCTGTTGGTTAAAGGCTTGAGGTATTTTTTTTGACAACATTGTCATTGTCATAAACAGCGGCCTACACTTCTTTCAATTACATTGACTTAATCCCTCAACAATTTAATATACGACAGCATATGGTATATAAGATGACTATTGTTATCAACGAAACGCTGAGAATGATTTCACACAGATTGGCCTGTAAAACAATGCCCAGTTCATTATTACAGATGGTTAGACCATGGAATGAATAGACAAGCGACGCACCAACTATACTTCCGTTCGGGCCGTCGTCGATCATGTGCCTGGATCCAGCGGTAAACCATTCTTGTTTAGGAACGAGCTTTGCAGTGTATATAAGTTGGCCAAGAATCTCACAATGCTTCTTTTCAACATACGGAACATACAAACCAAAACAGTACAAATAAAACCCGAGAATCGGGCCACAATTTCAGAGCCTCGAAAGGGCAAATTTCAGGTTTTCGAGTCAAATGAATTTTATTCCAACCCATGTGAGCGATGTAATCGTACAAAGGCAGTCGCAGCAAATAACTTGGAAATCCCCGTTAAGTCATACCTTACTTTAGGATCAGCTATATAGGTTTTTTGCTAAGTTCTCCTCTTAGTGCAAGGCTGAGTTTCTATTACACACTTTGGATAGCTAAGTATAACACATCAATATTCTTGTTTGCATACCAGCTGAGCTTTATCAGACGTCACTGCTCTTGTCTTTGACACTTCTTTGGTTGTAAATTGTCTCACAAGTTTTTTATAATTTAAAGCTACTCTATTGTTTATAACAATGTTATGTGCATTGACACATACCAAGAATACTATCACACATCCTTATAGAACATTTTTTTTACCTCTGCGTACGTAATTTCCATTTACATATTTTTCGCTAGCCTTTCACTTAAAAAAGCGAATTTAAAAAAAAAACAACTTGTATTACTTATTTGGCTAGCGTATAGATATTATCTTTCGCAAATGTTTTCTAATTGCCTTTTCTTAATAATATTCTCCATTTTCAAAAGTTTTTATTCGAGTTCTTACGTTTGCTGCCTATATACCATGATGTTTTTTTTTTGGGTAGCATATGAATATTTTAGATTCCATGGATTTTTAGGTATATGAGTTCATGAAAAACTAAAATTATCTGGTTTCTAGCAACGGGTA